>NW_018164640.1:706035-761369 GCF_001263595.1 Phalaenopsis equestris | reverse complement strand
GGGCATACGGTGGGAATTATATATATATATATATAATTTAAACACATTCTTGCCATATCAAAATTAGAAATATTTTTATAAAAATAAAAAATTCTTCCACATATTTATTTCATAAAATTTAAATTATTATTAATAAACTCAAATTCTCTCACATATTTAAAAATAAATATTTACACATCAAATCAAAATTCCATCTTTAAGCATTCATTCATATAAACCAAATTTCTATTTTCCTTCTCCGTTCCCCCCTGAACATCAAATTTTTCACAAGAAAACAATCAGCAGATACTACTGGAAGAATCTGCATCGCAACCCCATTAATTGCCCTCCTGAAATCACAGCTATGACCTTCGTCCAGCCGCCACACACAACGCCGAACACCTCAACCATATAACCTGCAGGCGGCCACCGCCCTCGATTGACCGAGCAGTCGATATCCCCTTCTTGCTCCTCTCAACGGCAACGCACCAAACCCACACATCACCGCAGTCGCCGCCGCCGCGCAATCCGCTTCTTCCTGATCCATTTCCCACAGCACCAAATGAAACACCTCGATGCTGCAGGGAAGCTCCAGCGAGCCCTTCGCAGCGTAACCGGCGTAACCGTACTCTTTCTCAGCCTCATCCAGCAGTCCCCGGAAAAGACTGTGGTTCATCCACTCCGCCCGGATCAGAAACTTCTCTTTCTCCCTTCCCACCTGAACTGAAACCCAACCGGCCGGCGAGACGGCGTACCTGCCCGACTGCGACTTTAGTGAGAGGCAACGTTGGAGTGTTTTGGATATGAGGCTCCTGGGCCTCGTACTGCTTTGGTATAGCCCCATGCTCGCGGAGAGGTTCATGGCGATGTTAGCAAGGAATGAAATGGAATGAGATTTGTTATGTTGTGTTGGAAGGGCGGATGCGGGTGGTTGGTTTTATATAGGAAGTGTTTCAATGTACACGGAACCGGCCGCGTTTTTAGAAATAGACATATTTATATTTTAATGCTTCATTCTGATCATCAAAATTCAGCCCTTAAATAAAATTTTAATACTATTAACTTTCGTGAACGGGTTGGTGTAGTGCGAGCGGCATACAAGATTAAAGAGAGTCGTCTTAGATGATTTGGTCATATAAATGTCGATCATCAGAATGCACATTTTAGATTCAATGCAGTTACGATTTATTGTTGTTGTATTAACCTTCTGATAAGATAGCTCAAATATGTCCGAGCAAAGCTCTCTATGTTTTTCATCTTTCATGATCAATATATATCACACGTGTAGATGCAAGATCGGCCTCCAGCCGTAGAGCTCCCGTGAAGCGCTGCAAGACTCGAAAAAATATTAGGTCAGGACTACGGATACATCCAAAGTGCAATAGTGAGACTCTACGTGTCAATTGTGACCCATAAATTTTAACGATGATCAATCTAACGATCAAATCGCTCCAAAAGTAAGTTTTCCCCTTCATAATTATTTCTGCACTCACCATCATTTGGAGAACTACAGCTTAACTTTTCACACGCAACGAATTAAATTTAATTCTGTTTGGTATTGAATCTTTCAAACGTGAAATTAGATTATTTGTTTCAGAAGTAACATAATTCCTCAGCTTGTATTCACTGCTCGGTTTGCTTTGCTGCTCTTTGGTGGACTTTCCTTGTTTTCATCCATTGAATCATTCTCATCCATTGAATCATTTCACAACATATTTGTAAATCCATACAGTAATTTTTCAAAACAGTATATTCATTATTCATTGGAGATTTAGATTTATCATAATTAATATAAGCTGCCGTTATGAGGTTCGGTAAAGATGCCTACGTCATCGGGAGCAGAGCGGCGAGTTCCTTTCAATATTCAAAAAAAAGGTTACAGAATAGAGGATACCTCATGGGGTTACTAACAGACCTATTTATAACCCCAGGAGTAAACTCTAGACACAATATGTAATTACAGCATTACCCCTGTACCATACCGCGGGGCTTTGCCCCCGCACCCCAACCCACGTAACTTCTCAATTTAGACAGATTCTTCCGCTCATCTTCGATCCAGTGTCTATCCCTATATGATATATGAGTCATACCATAACACTTGCAATGATGATAGCTACATGATTGCAGAATTTAAGAATTGGTAGTTATGTAATAGGAAAGACATTCTCCTACAAGAGCTTTAAACCATGCATTTCCTAAGTCAAAACAATATATTCATTATTCATTGGAGATTTAGATTTATCTTAATTAATATAAGCTGCCGTTACATGTATATTATTTTAAATAAAAGACACTATTTCTCCTTAATTTATGAATATGTTGTACAAGGATTAAGAAAACATAGTTAATAATGCATGCACAAATTATGAGGAGTTCAATACTGATTTATTAATTTGAAAAGATCGTTTTGTTGGAATGCAGAAGCTTTTAGGAAATGATAAAGGCTAAAAAAACAACTTTATGGAAGAAACTTCACTCTTATTTATCATCTTAACTTGGCTTAATCCAAACTCAAAGACTCCACCCCTATTTATACTAGTGGCACCTCCTAAATTAATGGCTAGGATTGTGCCACCACAATTACAATCCAATGGTTACAAATAATTTCACACCTACCACACAATAATTCAACACCTACTACACAATAATTTCATACCTACCACATATTCTAGATTAAGCTTCTAGAAATTAAGCTTTATTTAAACGACTAAAACCAAGTTTATATTTCAACACGTTTACTATTAGCTACTACGTAGGCCGCTTGGCTTCAATACTCAAGCTCTATTGTGTCGCATTGAATGAATGTCGATTCTTGTTAAAGTTTTTGTTTGGTGAAGCAAGTCATGCATAACGTCATAACGTCTCCTAAAGCTGTTCGTTATTCTTCATCATTTTGGACCGCAGATGACTTTCTCCGTTCCCCTAGCACACTTTCAAAAGAGCTCTACCGAACGACGAAACTGCATCAAACGAAGCCAAAGACGATAATACACTAACGTTAGAACGTAATAAGAAAAATAAGAAAAATAACAGAGAATTTCTTAGCACTATGAATGTAATTGACTCATCAAGCATAATACTCAATATAAAACATAAAAAAAATAATAAATTCACTATTTTTCCTTAATTATGTGCATGAGAAAGATAAACATTTGAGCAGTGAAGTCTATCATTACTCTTAACAACTTAATTTTGTACCGACAATAAATTGTATTGGAATAATTGTTTGCCCGATGGTGCGCAAATATGCATCATTTGACTTGGAAGAACAAGTCCTATAAAAATTCAAGTAAATCCTTATAAAACTCTATCTGTTAGCCCTAAATAAGTCTTGCACATGAGGTGTGTAAAGTTAAAATATCCATTTTGATAGCATTGATCTCTCAGAAGTCAGAATAGTATGCTCCTCATAAAATATAACAGTTATTGTGAGGCAGTTTGGCAACCAACAACAACAGCTGAAAATTTGTTTTCTTTGCTTATTAAATGTTGATGAACGAGTCCTGATTGGGATTAAAGTCTACCAGTTGCGTTGATCTTTAGTTCCATTCTTTCCCCAAATAATTACTGGGATAGCTATATATGTGTGTGTGTGTGTGTGTGTGTGTGTGTTGAAAGTTATTACTTTAATTTATTTCACCAATATTTGAAATAAAGAAGGGTGAAATTCACTGTTAAAAAATTTGATCAAAATAAATGGTGCTGACATTGAACTAGAATTGAGATGGTTGATCAAAGTACAAATTTGATTTATTTGTGATTGTAGTGCGTCAGAGAATTCACGGGAATAGAGATATATTAATGCCTTGAGATTGTATGAAAATCTCGCACAGTTACTTAAAGATAAAAGAAGAGCCGATAGAGGGAACACCAAAGAAAAAAATTGACGGGGCATGGCCTGATTGGAATGGTTTTGCTTGTTGGAAGTATGTTACAAGGCTTTGTACGCCCTTGAACGGTAGAAAATAATATTACAAGAATTGGAGAGAATATTGGGGAAGTGAAGTGATCCGACTGCGATGATGGAATATCAACAATAGTGGATGTGAGATAGAGATTTGAAGTTGTTATCACTGATAGTGGGGCCGGCAATTGTAATCCAATAATAGTAGTAGATATGACAGTCGACAATGACTTGGTGTGGCGATCTGATAATAAAGGTCTAATTGTGGTAATGACATGATTGTGGGACAATCGCGATGGTGGCAGCTACATGAATTCCAGCCACGTGATTGTAGTCCACTGGCTGATATGTGGTTGTGGTTCAATGATAGTGAGGGTCGGTAGATAGTAATATCAATTGTCTTTGGAAGGGTTTAAACTCTTATGCTCATAAATATATTTACAATTTTGTGCATGAGGGTTTTTCCTCAATTAGTTGGAGTAATTAAATTTTGTATAAAGTTCATTCTATTAGTTTTGTTGGCACTGGTTGGAAAATTTTGCTTTATGATCTTAAAATGAGTGATATTTTCATGAATAGAGGCATGCTGGTGAATAGTATTTGTATTCTTTGTATTGGACATAATGCGACACACAGTAACCATATTTTTGTGCTATTTTTTTCATGCCTTATTAAGAAGATGCATCTCTTATAGGAACTTTTTGCTAGATGGAAATATGTTGCATATTTTTTGCATTCTTCGATTATATTAACTCAAATATTAATAATAAGGTTTATTTACATGTTGTTCATAATATAGTTCATTTTATTTGGAAGGAAAGAAATAACATAATTTTTCAAGAATTGAACTGTCATTGGTGGCACTGGTACATGATATTCATTAGGTTGTTAAACTAAAAAATACGAAAAGAAAATTTAAGATTCAAATCCTACTTATATTATAGAGCTCTACAGAATTGAACTTCTCATTTCTACCTTCCTGTATCATCTTCTATCTTTGGACCTTTCTGTATTTTTGAGGTTTTTGTTATATTGATCTAATTATAGCCTTGGGGGTGTTTATGGCATGTCATTAAAGATTACTGCCTGGCTAATTTATAGTTGCTACTATTTTGGATATGAAGGTCTTTAGTTTACTTCTTTCTAAATCTTCATTTGTTATTAATGTACTAATTCTAGTGCTTTATTGATACTACTTTTTAGTTAATACTAAAACTATACTGATACTTCACTTTATGTTCATTTTTCTTTAAGCTATAAGGATATCCAATTATAGCATAAGGTTCAACTATTTTTTGGAATATTATCAAATCCTATTTGGTGTTTTGGTATCTTGAGGGTGAATTTCATGATTTGGATCAATGATAATTAGATTTAGTTCCTTAGCATGGAAGGAGTCCTTAAGTTTTTATGGGTGGGTTTTTTGAGCTCATCGTTATGTTGCCTATTTTGATCTTTATTTGTTAATAAATCTATTAGAGGGTACTTTGATTCTGCATCCTTTGAGGAACTATGTCTTGTTGGAAATTAATATGAATTGCATTATGGATGAAAGCAGTTTTTTTTTTATATCCATAGTGCATTTTTACTAGATTATATTTTATATATTGGTATCTTTTACTAATTTTTAGGCATTTTCTATCAAAGGAAACTTTTTTAGAGAAGGCTAATTTCTCTACTTGGTTCCTAATCTTTTTATTATACTAGAATTATCATTGGATTAGAGGCTTTGAGTTTCACCTACATTAAGGCTAGAGACTTTGCAGTCTTTTAGTGTCATCTATTTTTTTTATTAATTGTAATCAACTTTTATCTTCTTGAGTTCATTTTGTAATCTTCATTTTTTATTTGAATAAATTTTTGTGTGTCCCTCAATTTTCCAAAAAAAAAAAAAATATTTTGCATAATATTTTGCATATTCTTAATTGAAATTGATTGAATAGAAATTGAGTGATTATTTTTTAAATTGGTTGATAAAATCTTTATTTTTATTAGAAAAAAAAATATTTCATGATATCTTAAATAACTTATTTATTAATATAAGGTTCACACATATTTGTGCAATACATAAGAAATTTATATTACATTCATCTTGTTGTGTACTAGAAAATTCTCAATGGTGGAAAAATCTTAAGCCTTAGCTTAGCATAATTTTTGAAAACACACATAGATATAAATGCAAAAGACAATCAATTTTTTTACATGAATCCACTAAGAAATTAAAAATAAAGGGGTTTACTTTTCTCTTGAATTGGGAAATATGAGATTATCAAAATAGACTATCATTATTATATATACAATTTGGCTACAGCAGTCATAGTTTAGATGCAACAATTATAGTTGGGGGTTGCAAACATGGTTAACTATAAGAGCCATAATTGGCAGCTGCAACAATCATCATTAGATTACAATAACTATAATTACTGGTTACAACAATTGTAGTTGACTGCAATGGTTGTTCATCATGATCAATAAAAGCTAATCATCATTCACTTATACTTCTCTTCATGAGTTTTGCCTTAGTTGTTAGCTTATTTTTCTTTTATTCTTCCTTTTCATGTAAGAAATGTGAGTATATTTATAGTTTTGGAGAGGAGAATTTTGATAAATTTTGCTAAAGTCAAAATAATCTTATCAAATAGTCAATACTAATTTCTTTTATTATAGTCCAGTTTTTGGCATTTAATTATCTTAACAACATCATAATTGAGTGATTTTATGCATATTAGATTCTTCTTGTAAAGCTGATCAAATTTGATTATAAGCATGCTAAAATTTTTAGACTTCTTAGCTTTTTAATTAATACTTCAAATGTTTGATTTTGGTTTATTTAAACTCAAATTGAATCAATTTCAGTGCCATTGAGTTCATATTATATAGATGCTTAATTTAACTATAAATTTATTGAAATCATAGCTTGGATTACTTTGAATTTAAATATATAAATTTCTACAAAAAATGGATCGAGATTCTTGACCGATTATATAAATTTTCTCGTGAGGTTTTTTTACTTTTTTTATTTTTGAACATCGATGCTTGTATCTTCAAAAAATATATTATAGATTATTTAAAATATTGTAGTTCAAAATAATAACCTCATAATTATTACAAAGGACAATCACCTCTTAGATGTTAATGTGGACCTCTTCCCAGGGCTGTGAACTAAATAAAATCTCAATTCTTAGCCATTCTTGAACTTGGTTTGTAGATCAAAGCAAAAAAAATTAAATTTATTATCCAAATTTCTTTATAAATATTACAAGAACTTGAAAAAAACTAAAATTGAGTTTGAAATGTAAGAAAAAAATGCGCAAAAATACTTCTGGATTAAGAGTAGGTCATGTCAACACCACCACTGCATGCAGAGGTACAATGGGGCTTGCAGGAGTGAGTGCTTGTGCTCATGTGTAGTGGTACAACTCTGTTCTAGAGCATACAATAGGATATGTGCCCATGCATAAGAGTGGCAATGTGTGTGTCTAGATGCATGTGCATGCGTATGTGAGACAAAATGTATGTTTGAGTGCAATGACATGTGCATAGCGACACCAGAGCATAAACGAGTTCAACAACACAAGCATGTGTTAGTGCACTAACATGTATTTGCATCCAATGAGAACTAGCTTGAGCTTGTGGCAAGTTGCATGTCTACATGTTGGTGTAGCATCGCACATGTATGTACCCTTGCATCCACTCATGAAACATCATGTCTTCATAGTGATATGTTCGTGCATACCATGTGACAATGCACATGCACATGGGCATCTAGCAATGTGTGTATGTGAACACCTATGCTCTCATGGTAGTTTAATTGTGAGTATTATGACACTAAAGGCCATTATTATATATATTAAGGAATGATGAAATATTTAGATCATGTGAAAGAATTTTAATTTTTTCTTCCTTTCACATTGATAATAATAATAATAGTAATAATAATAATAATAATATTATTATTATTAAGTTATCAAAATATCACTTATTTTTTAATAATGTGAAAATAGATCTTTATAAATTTGTTCATTCATTTTTTACAACTGAATTTTTAAATTTTTTTTGAATTTTTTTATCATAGACAAAAAATTAATATAGAAAAATATTATTTGATGTAACTTAAATTATCATTTAAGAGACTGAAAAAAGATTAGAAGATTTAAAAAATCATTAAATAAAGAAATTAAATCAATGGTCAGAGAAGATTATCAATCAGAATAAAGATAAAAATAGGTACATTAATCTTAAATTACTGAAAAAAATAATTATTATGTATATATTAAACCATTTATTTATGAGCTTAATATTTTTTAAATATTTACTTCAAGATTAATACTGCACATGACAGTTCTATTGATTTCTTATACTACATATGAACAGTTAATTTATACTATTAATTTTAAAATAAATTAAAAAATTTTTAAATTTTACTTTGTTAGGTATGACTCATATATCATAAATGAGACAGATGCCGAAGCAGAGCAGAGCGGTGCAGAGCGGAAGAATCTGTTCAAATCGGGGGAGTTTTCTTATGTGAGTTGGGGGTGAGGTACAGAAAAATTTGATAATTACATATTATATTCTAGGATTTTAGCGCTGAGATATTCCGGATATGATGAAATTGCACATGAGAGTTTCCTAATGTCTCAACATGCTTGATATGAATGATAGCAGTCTATTCTTACAAACTTCTGTTATAAAATAAATTTATACACCATTTGAACCGTTTGCTTGCATGAAGAGACAGGCGCGCATGGGGGAGGCAAGATTTACATCATTAAAGTTGACCATGAAGATAATATATATATTTATATGTATGATTTTCAGACATAATCCATGTATATATTTCCCAAGAAAAGTGTTTCTCTGAATGGCTAATGAAAACAAATTAGATTAATGGTCTTGTCTGTAAGAATGGTTGTTGCATGCATGATAGCATGTGTACGTGGGCTTCGTCCTCACAAGAAAATAATGGAAAGTTTTATTATTAACATTATTATTTTTCTCTCTACGCTGCTTGGCTTTCATCCGTCCTGCCTTCTGCAATTCCTTCGGGTGTACGTATGCGTTGGGTGATTGGTTTGAAGATGTTTTAAGTCCGGAGCTCAATGGTGGGGTGTCATGTGTTAAGTGGGCCTCATCGCAATACATCAGTGTTAAAAAAGGTGGAACCTACTTGACACGTGAAGTCTTATCATTGGACTCTGAATGCATCCAAAGTCCGTGGTTGATTCAGTTGAAAGAGAGGAAATAAGCAGAGAAAGGAAATGAAAATGGTTTTAGGAAAAAAAAAATACAAGTTTTTTGGATCATCTTGTAATTAGGCTGCATGTGGGTTCTCTTGATGCGATTTTGAAAACTCTGCTAGGGTTCCTCTTTCTTTCTCCTTTCTTCTTTCCTTGTCTTTAGTAACCTTAGTTGTTCCTTTCACCCTCTAGGGGCTCAACCTCTAAGCAGGCCATGGCTTCCACTTTTTTTCCATTTCTTTGTTCTTCTGCTCTTTCTTCTATTTGGGGGCCAGAGCTTTTGTTGAATTGGAAGGATCTGACTTCTTCTCAAATGCCCAACCACTTTAACTTCAATCTTTTTTTCATTTCCTGTGCCAATGAGAAAAGTTTGTTTCTCTGACGAGGAAGTGGATGAAAGATTCAGGCTGTGACGTTTCACATTGGCCGGTTATGCATCGGATAAATGACCTTTTACAGGTAATCTTCTTATGGCTATTCAAAAAAATATGGAATTTGAAAGGTAATGTGAATTTAGGGTCCTTTTGGGGCAGCTTATAACTGCAGGCGGCGTTCCGTTTGGTTCGTGCGTTTCGCCAACTTATCCGAAACTGCGTTTTAGTTTTTAAATTAAACGCAGGCCGCGGGTCGACCTTTGCGGCCGGCCCTTGGGCCGCGTTTTAGGATAAACAGCTTATCCTGAAACGCACAAGCTGCCCCAAGCAGACCCTTAATCTCTCATAACGAATGTTTTTTTTTTCTTTTTAAATCAAACTGTGTTGAATATAAATAAACTGATCCATATTTTTTATGACCTTAAACCTATCAAAGAAGATGCTACAGGAATTCAAGTTATTTCTGATCTTCAAAAGTCATTATCAAAATATTAAAAAACCATAGGATAGTAATAAACTGATAGTTTTTCTACAGCTTTTCAACAGTCAAAAGAGCATAGCTTTTTGGTTTGTTAGTAATATAATAAATGACAATATTTCTAATGACTTACCACTGAGGGCTATAACCCGTGAGTTTACGTTGAAAGCATAACCATTCGTTAGCGTCGGGTTATCTATCCATAGATTACATATCAAGGTCATCGATTTATGTTTAAAGCATATATGAATAGTCAGTTAAATAACCAAAAGATACAAGTTGTTGGTTCATGTCAAAAGAGAAAAAAGTATCAGTTGCTTTAGTTTAATTCATAGATTTTGTAACCCACGGGATTTAATTCGTCGGTTTTTCAAAAGCCCGTCCCGCCACCTGACTGTCAATTCGCCATCAGTCAAATATCTGACGATCTGTAACCTTCGATTCATAAGATAATAAAAAAAAGATAGTTCATCATTTGGTCGTCAGAAAAATTATTGATAAAAAAATTAATAGTCTTCTTTCATATTACAATTTTCAAGCCTCCAAATACAGCACAGATATAAATTTAGTTATATATCACACATCTTAATTTACTAATCTAAGTAGTCATTAAACTAAAACCAATTGAACAAATGAACAAATTAAACACATAAATGATCACAAAGCACTGAACCAAAAACTGAAAGTATTTGTATATCACAATAACATGTTTGGATGTCTCATAAAATAAAAATAGTCCTAATCCTTTCTCATCCCTCATCGTCCTCCTTTATAAGTTGTTTCCCTCTAATGTTTGTCTGACTTCGCAGTGCATTTAATTTTATTTTCATGTTAGCCTCCAATTGAGACTTCATCTCAACGAGCAGAGCAACAAACTGGGTTTCAATGTTAGTACTGAATGCAATTACTTGCCTATGAACCTCATACTTCCAGACGGTAAAAATAGATGCAAGACTGTTTTAGAGTAGCAGTGAGCAATGTACACGTGTGCTTGCAAATCCAATCTATAAAAGCTTTCTCTTTTCTTTTTTTTTTTATATGTAGCACCTCTTTCCACAACTCATGGTAAGACTGGTCACAATCCGGGATCGTAAGTCCTTCTGTGTGCTTAGTCCACATTTGCTTTCGCTACTTGAATGTTTCCTATAAAAAAATTATAAGAAATAGTTAGGGGCAAAATGAAAGTAAAAATTTTTTGAATTGTATACAAAATTATCGTCACTTATGTATGTCACTTATGTATGTCGCCTGAGATTTGTTATCAACCCACGTATGCTCTGACCATCACTTATGGGTACGCACTTGAAGCTCGCCAATAATGGGCTCTCGTCCCAACTCTGTAGACTGTTAAAGTAAGAAAATCATTAGTAAGTATTTATTATATAATAAGATTTAATTCATAAATTTATCTCTTACCATTCTCCTCTTATACTTTGTATCTAAGAGCACCCTACCATTATGTTTAGAGGTGTCCATGCCCCCACAATCAGAATGTCGATTATACTTAGCCTGCTAATTCTTCTTCTAATAGTCTAGAGTATCCCATGCTCTGAGCAATGTGTCGAACACATCCCTCCAAGCCACAAAGAATGCTGACACATCTTCTATATCTCCCCAAATATGTCGCGAAGATGGTCCCCCACCCTATGCTCAACGCTTTTTTAATGTGTGCATCGTGCTCAAGGCGTCAGGAGAGAACTGCTACAAAATAAGTTAAATATGTTAGATCAATAAACTTATGTATAAACCATATTTAATGCCTATGGTATACCCCACACTCTCTGATCCACATATCCTAAGTTACTATCAGGATTTCTTTTCGTGAAAAGTAGGCATCGTTATACTTGCTCCATATGATATCTCGAATAGCATGCAACATGCATAGAGGGATATAATTTGAAAATAATAATATTTAGTTTTATATTAAATCAAAATAGCACTAGTATCCCTTTTCAAAAAAATTACGTATGCTCAACAAGCTCTAACTCAAAAGTGTGGTTCGTGTTGCTCGATGCATTTCGATCAGTAGCAGGATCCTATGCCAAAGTAGAAGGGTTTGCACTGGTAGTAGATGGTGGTGTTGGTATGGTGGGAGGAGAGGGTATCTAGGATGGGATGTGACGTGTGGGTGACAACAACAGGGTGAATCCTTATGGAGAGGGATCAAGAGCAACTGTGGATGAGATTGAGACCAATACAGAAGTGTTTGCCCCATATGACTGCTGCCTTATCATCTAACAAGGGCCTCCCTCCGAGCATGAGCTAGATGGTGTACCTATCATTGAAGGAGATCATTGTGGCCTCCAGAAGCAACCTGCAATAAGTAAGGAAAAAATATTAGTCTGCATAACATAAAAAAAAAATACGATCAAAATGTAAAGTACATTATGCAAATTATTGGCACTGAAAATAGAAATCTGAACAACAAACAAAAGAATAAACTGTAAAGTACAATTTACAAACTTCTACAACTAAAAGTATAAGTAATGACAAGTGTAAATTGTAATTTAAAAACTACTAGCACTGAAAACATAAATCTAAACAATAGATAGAAGGTAAAATTGTTAGGTATAATCTACAAATTACCACAATGAAAAATATAAGTAATACCATAAAAAAAAGTATAAAAAAAATGTAAAGTACAATCTATAAATAAGGATAGCCAACTTAGACATGAAACTAAGGATCATACATACCCTAGAATAGTCCAATATAGAAGCCTAGGTTAGATTACAAGGCATCCCTATTTAGTGCTAAGAATTAGGGCATATAAAACAAACAGTCTTTAACCCCTAAGATTATGTAGGTGCCCTAAGATGAAGTAGCTCATGGTTACTGATGAAGGAACCTCTAACAACCTATAACTAAAAAGCTCTACACATGCTATTGTTATGGCGTTAAGCGAAAAATCTTTGACTTTATGGTTGGTTAATAGTTTAAGGCAACCAATGAACCCAAGATAATGGAAAGTCATGACATCTTGACAGAGGATTTTATTCTCATTTAGGTTAGCCCCCCACCCATTTGGTCTCTTTAGAGGGTCAAGATTTACTTTAGTGTTATGACTTCATCTTAATCTAGGATCTTTCTTACTTAATTCTACCCCTGTTAGTTTAGGAATCATTCAAACTCAAACCTTCAAAGTGAATCTTTCAAACATATCTTCCTGATTCAAACCTCATAACTTAAAATTTTCCGATCAATTTTTCAAAATAAACTTATCCAATTCATTTCAATCACCTTTGATTTTATCCCACTCTTAAGTCAATCTTTTCTAATAATCACCAACTACACCTTCAGGGTAAACCTTCCTCTTTGGGTTGGTTAATTTATTTCTTAAACCTTTCTAATGCATAGTTATTGGATTGTAAATCCCAACCTTTGAACTCAATTCTTTTAATATCCTGAACTAGGATCAAATCATCATCCTTGAAAGTTTAAATTTGAAATGTTCAATCTTGAAATCTAGAATAATATAAGCCACTATTTTAACGAGAGTTTTTATTGGTGTTCACAGCTTAGGAGATGTAATTAACTATGAGGGCTTCCCATTATAAGGATATCAAACCTAAGAATGAAATAAATTCTATCTTACACTCTTAAGATAGAGAAAAAAATATGTAGTTCATATAGACCCATAAATCTTAAAATTTTCACCATCTGAATGATAGGATCCATTTCAAAAAAATATTTCATCTCCTCATGATAGTATATTATTCATTAAATGACATATCTGATCATTTAGATAGAAATCTTTCTTGATCCGTGGTAGACACGCTCGATAAAAGATACCAACAAGTTTTTTCTGGTGATTCCACTAATGATTGGTTCATCTCTTCATTTTTAGTATTCACTTATCTTATTATCCATAGGTAGTGTATCTGTACTTTTTACAGAATTAGACTATCATTCTTTTCGTTGGACATTCCATTCATCACACTATGGAATTAATCCACCAATCATCCTTGAATTATGAGTCCCACCCTATGTTCTTAACCTTTCGGTCTTCTATTTTTCTCATTTAAACCTCATTAATAAGTTTTAGGATTTCCTTATCTCAAGATCCTTCACTTGATTGAGTTCATTTTCAAACTAAATTCATTCTTTATTTCATTAAGATTAAAAAAATTGATAGTTTAATTCCCTTTAATATCTTCTCTGCATCCTTTTATAGAAAACATGTTATCCTCCAAGTTAATTTCTCCTTTAAAAATGAAAAAAAACTTAGCCCTTGATCCAATTCATCTATATGAGGGTTCCTTCATTAAAGAAACGAACATTCTAGTGTACCTGGAGCTTCGACAACATTAGCAACTGCTAGCTCTAAGTCTCTAACTTCTAGCATCTCTTACTAAAAGAGGCTTACAAAATCCCTCAATGTCACATGAGGTTTTTGACAAATGTGTAATAGAGCTTGCGAACTCTTATAAGATTTTTGTGCACTAGCAAATGAATAATGATGATTTAATTAAACTTCTAAAAAAAGCAATGGCTATCGATGGCAAATTATTGATCCAATGAAGAGTTGATTCTTTCAATGTCATAACAGTTGTTAGGACTTCAACATATCATTGATTCTCAATAAGCGAACGACAATTCGAAGGATGCAATATAATCCAAAAAGTCAAATCTTCCTTAGAAGACTCTAAAGACAAAATTTTGAACTTCATAGGGGCTTTAGCTTCTGTTTCTTTGAAAATGCATTCTCCAGTGGTTGAATCCTCTTCTTAACTTTACTTTTTTATCTCCTTCTTATGGTCGAAAGGAGAATAATCTTTGCTATGAAAATAATACGTATAATTATCGTCAACTGGTGTAGACGGTAAAAGCTATTTTTTACTGGCATTCTCCATCTCTAAAATGGTATTTTAAGGAATTGATGGCGTCTAAACTCTATGAGTTAGTCTAATGATTCACAAAGCACGTGTATCATCCACTTCTCCATTTCATTCATTTATTAAACCACAATTTCCTGGGTACATTCCATGTTGTTGATAAAATCTTCTTAGATCTAAGCTCATTTCTCATGAAAATAGCTTCTTCTAGTTTGTGGCATGATCCATGGTTATCATATGTTGAAGGATGTTGGATATTGTAGTATAAATGATCTTACACAACATGGGTAAAGGCTTCTTTTAATAGATGAGTACAAATATAGAAAGACCCCTTTAGGAATGGTTAAGAAAATCGGAGAGTTTGTTATAAATTTCTCTAATTGAGGGACTCAGATAGAAAAAAATACACCCTGCCTTAAGGATGGGCTCACTTATTTATAGGTTTGGGTCGCTTTCACCTAAGACTTGATACATATGTGGCTAAATTGAAAAAGAAAAATACATCATAGTAATATTATTATATACATTTATGTGTCGTGCATCATACATGATAAAGTTGTCAGGCTATTAAATGAGTTGATACACTCAGACTTGGCAACTTAACTTGTCGAGTTATTTTATTGATATGCTTGGGTGAATTGACTAACACGTTGGCTAAGCTAATATTTGATGTTATATATAATTAAATCAGTGGAGTTTGTCTTATTGAGATGGTCAGATTCGGCTGTTGACATGTGCTTTCCCAAAATATATATCGAATGTTCTAATCATATCACATGTCTGATACTATCATATACTTTGAACTTGGACTCAAGGCTTTCATAACTATACAACTAGGTTAATTAAAAATAAATTTCATATTTAATTTTGATCATAATTAGGTTCTCATTATAATAAATCAACTAATGTTTATATAATAATTTGAGTCATTTACATACATCTCATACAATTCTTATATACATTTTTATATTTAAAAACTTAATGCTCAAATCTTTAATATCATATCAAAAATAACACAATTAGTATTTTTTTTAAAATAAAATACACCTTCTAATTAATAGGCTAACACACAGGTTTAAAACAACAAAGTACTATGTATTTAAATATGAAAATTTATATGTGAGATACTTAAATACAAAAAAAAAGAAATTGTGTACTACGTAAATTTTCCTAATAAATTTTAGCTAGTTTTATATATCTACCACTAAATTCTTATGTATTAATGTATGAACCACTTTAACTTCAATTACTATATACATATATCATTCATCCTATGACTAAAATATAAGAATTAAAGTAGTTACTAAATATTGAAATTTCATGGGTTTATATGTTAATAAATAGGAATTAGGTGGTAGGTAAGTATAGGCCCCTAAAATTAATATTTTTTTTAATTATGGTGAGCCTCCCACGTGTAAAGTCAAACATACTCGTGTATTCAATTTTTTTATTTTATTAAGTCGGGTCTGACCACGTGTAAAGTCAAATACACTCGTATATTCAATTTATTTTTTTTATTAAGTTGGACATGAACACGTGACAGATATTGATTGAAGTATTCTAATAAAAATAAAATTGATGTAATAATTTTTTTTTTTTGAGTGTAGACACCTAAAATTTAGGTCCCGTTATTTGGTGGCATATTGTATGAACAAGTTTCAAAACCCTAACCGCGCGATTAGCACAGCCTTCGCTGATAAAACCCAGCAGCCCCATTAATTAATCGGCCAACCTTCTTTGATCGCTGTCAGCCTTGGAATTGCGCCTACGGCATTCTCAAGGACCGCTTTGATGCTCCGGAAGCCTTCTTGTCTTTCGCTTCTTCACCTCGATTCCTTTCTCATCTGAGTACCCTTTTCATCCCCCTTCTCTGCTCTGTCTTCAGAAATCTATGGCTCTTTCCTGCTCCAGATGCCAGTCTTCTTACCGCTTCAGCGGTCTTCGGACTCAGCGAATATCAACTTCTTCGGCCCCTTCATTTCTGTTTTCCCTTCCTAAGCGGGAATTGGCGAAAAGGATCTCTTCACGAAGAGATAAAAATCGAAACTTGGGACCTATCTGCATACAAGAAGGTTGTTTCTCCTTATTTCTGTGTCTATAAATTATTGTGTGGATCTATGATGTCCAATTGTTTTGTGTTTTAATTTGGGTTTCTGCTTGCCATCCATTTTAATTTGTTTAATGAACTGTTGAATTTAGATTTATTGGCAGCTGCAACTCCGGTGGCTACTAGTAAAGAGGCTGCTTTAATGAATGTTGAGAATGGCGGATTACCTTCTGTATGTTCAGATGAGTCTAGAATTAAAGCAGTTAATAGTACCAGCAGGAAGGATTTCACGGTTAGTATCACAGTGGTTGGGGCCTCTGGTGATCTAGCGAGGAAGAAAATTTTTCCTGCATTGTTTGCTCTCTTCTACGAGGATTGCCTGCCGGAGGTAATTTTGATGTTTGGGAAAGCTCCAGTTTGAATTTATGTTATTTCCATGATGTTTGTTTCTTCAAAGATTGAAGTTTTATGCTGCTTGTGCCAATATGCATGCACAGCATTTTACAATTTTTGGATATGCTAGGAGTAAGATGGCTGATGCTGAGTTAAGAACGATGGTCAGCAAGACCCTCACATGCCGCATTGATAAGAGGTGATTATATCCTCAACTCTTTTTCTGATGCAATTATTTAAAGGTTTTATTGAAGTAATTTTGTTACTGCTGTTATGAATATTGAGGTTTTGTTCGGTTTTTCTGGTTTTAAGCGAAAATTGCAGTGATAAAATGGAGCAATTCCTTCAAAGATGCTTCTACTATTCGGGTCAGTATGACTCTGAGGGAGATTTTGCAGAGTTAGGCAATAAGCTGAGGGAGCATGAGGTAATTTGTTAATAACATAAAATGTTAGCTTCCTTTGCTTCTTTTTTTTTAAGGGTAGGTGTCATTGCTTTTAGACTGTTAGATGCATCAAATTAGAGCCGTAGAGCTATTGTCATAAGGAATTATATTTGTTGTTTGCTGCATTCTAGTAATTAGTCCCTAAGTTTGTATAGCACTTTTCAGATTAGTTATTTCAAGATTTATTAGTACTAATACTCCATGTTTAGAGCTTTCTAATAATCCAGATATTGTTTTTTGTTATTCGTGTTCTTGAAAGAATTAGTTACTGTTCCCAAGCGTGAATGTCAATTACTATTGCTTCATGTCAGCTTTGCAGTTAGTGCTATAATTAATGATGAAAAATTGAACAATGAGCCAACTCACTTGGCGATTTTAGTTGCTATCTATGATTCTATAAGATGGTGATTTCTTTTTTTTTTTTTTGTATCTTTTAGTTTTTTATTTTATTGCTATCTATGATTCTATAAGATGGTGATTTCTTTTTTTTTTTTTGTATCTTTTAGTTTTTTATTTTATTTATTTTATTCTATATTGTTTTTCTTATTTAATTGTTATGTAACATATGAGTCAATCGATTATAAAGACCAATTAAATCTCCCTTGCACCCTACTCTTTGCACACCACTTGCAGCTTGGGGTTGCAATAAAAAAAAGAATTTTTGAATATTCAGAAATTTTCTGGTAATTATTTTTACTTTCTTTGATATCAAATATTTGAAAGTCGTAGTTTTGATTTGTGTGGGGAATGTGTGAATCAATTGATATACTTTGCATGTATTTCTTCCATGAACTTCATGATCACGTACAAGGCATGTCAAGTAGTTTGCCAATCTTGATTAGGGTAGTAACTTAATATTGTACCAAACTACACAATATCATAACGGCATAGCATTGCAAAATGAATCCTAAGTCTAATTTGAAAGTACTTATAGAGTTATACTTATCTTTGTGTCATAATACTGATAGACTAAATGCTATTTTCATAACACGAAAAAAATACCAATCATGTTTGCATTATGATTTATTAATTTTGTGTTACTTATCCGCCAAATAATGGTAGCTTTTTAAAACTACTACCCTGGTTACCACTATTTAAAAATGTTTGGGAATACCTTGTTTTCTCTCCCCATATTTACGTCTAAACTTCTTAAATTATATCAGAATGTCATTGAACTTGGTAAGCCATGAACGTAAAGGCGTGATAGTCATATAAAATTTTTCGTACCTGTGGATGAAATGATGACCTAGTTATGTTCAATGATGGAAAACATTTTGTAGACAGGGAAAATGACTTTATTAATCTGCCGGAGCTTTTTAATTGTTGAATCATACATTTCATCTTTATGATTATATAATTTTGACAAATTACTGGCACTAAGCTTGAATTTATCCATTGTTTATGTAGGTTGAAGGTCATTTTTTCTTGGCTAATGCATGGTGCCTCCATGCATTCAATTGTGAACATTGGTTCTTTCTTAGTGCTTTTTTGGGTTCCCTAATGTTGTGCATATTAAGAAAAGACAACTGGACAATTTTGCATATTATGAAACATGCAAGCCATGGATAACTATAAGACCTTGTGAGGATTTAATTAATTAAAATTTTGAATTGCATTGCATTGATTGATTTGACTGGTAGTTTGAATTTTAGTTTATCACCATCAATTCGTTGGTTATACTGCTCATGACACTTGATGATATAATTTTTACACTCAATCCTTTTGGAGTGCGTTATTGCCAGTATTGGTTGAGTGTAATAAAGTCTACATTTTCAAATCTATGTTGGTTGCAGTAGCAAATATATCTAGATTCTAGATTACATTCTATGAACATTTTTATTTTAATCATTCAAAAGAAGTCACAAAAGTCTGGCATTTGTCTAATTCATTTCTGAGCATTCATATAGCCAATGATTAATTTTTTTTAAATAAATAGAAAAAAAAAGAAAAAAAATCCAAACACTCATTACATCAATGTTTTTTCACTGATAGCTTCTCTAGAGAGAGAATCGTAAATGAATTTCTCATTGTTCAAGTTGTATGCAGGCTGGGAGAATCTCAAATCGCTTATTCTATCTGTCTGTCCCTCCAAATATATTCATAGACGTGGTAAAATGTGCCAGTAGGTCAGCTTCTTCATTGAATGGCTGGACAAGGGTGATTGTTGAAAAGCCCTTTGGACGTGACTCCGAATCTTCTGCTGCATTGACAAGAAACCTTAAACTTTATTTGGAGGAAGATCAGATTTTCAGGTAGTATTTGTCACCCAATTTTATGGTAATTTTTTCCTCTTGCAGTTTTGTACGATATGCTCAAATAATGACATTTATTGTTTTTCAGAATTGATCACTACCTAGGAAAAGAACTTGTTGAAAACCTCTCTGTTTTAAGATTTTCGAATTTGGTTTTTGAACCTTTGTGGTCGAGGCAGTACATCCGAAATGTACAGTTGATTTTTTCCGAGGATTTCGGCACCGAAGGCCGAGGAGGGTAGGTGTTATTTACTTTTTAAGTTTAGCAGTTTTTATTACATTTGTGGAAATAATGGAGTTTTACTCAAGTACTCATGCAGATACTTTGACAACTATGGTATAATCAGAGACATAATGCAAAATCATCTCCTCCAAATACTGGCTTTGTTTACCATGGAAACGCCTGTCAGCCTAGATGCAGAGGACATACGAAATGAGAAGGTTCAGGCCTTATACTGCTGTTAATTTAATCATCATCTACATATGCACTGATCTTGTTATTTAATGATTTGTTGGGAAGTTAAGCCCATCTGCTAGCATTTATTATAATTTTTTTATTTATTTTAGGTGAAAGTTCTTCGTTCCATGAGACCACTACAGTTAGATAACGTTGTAATTGGGCAGTACAAAAGCCATAAAAAAGGTGGGGTTACTTATCCGGCCTATACAGATGATAAGACGGTACCAAAGGATAGTCTTACACCAACATTTGCTGCTGCTGCTTTATTTATTGATAATGCGAGATGGGATGGGGTACCCTTTCTTATGAAAGCGGGCAAGGCATTGCATACAAAACGGTATCTTCATTGGGATTTACATATATACCGTAAAATTTTATGCATTTACATATCAACACTTAAAAAAATTTTATATTTATTTATATAACATTTTAGAGTTAACATATGCATGGCACGATATAGTTATCAATGTTTAGGTGTCTGATATGTGGATACATAAGAATTGTGTTTTCATCTGTTGTTAATACTGTATATGATGTTGGTTGGTGTTTTAAATATGCAGAGCAGAGATAAGAGTACAATTCAGGCATGTTCCTGGAAATTTATACAAGAGGAGTTTTGGTACAGATCTTGATCGAGCTACAAATGAACTTGTTATTCGTGTGCAGCCTGATGAAGCCATTTACTTGAAAATCAATAACAAACTCCCTGGTTTGGGAATGAGATTAGATCGTAGTAACTTGAATCTACACTATGCAGCAAGGTAAAAGAAAATTTCAGTTCAGTTCCTCAATTTTTAATTTAAATCATATCACGGAAAAATCTATTGTTAACCAGTAGATGCTATACTTGATTTTCATAAAGAACTTCAACATGGACGGAAAAATCTATTGTTAACCAGTATTAATGGTATCCAAGCCTTTCCAAACTTAAAAAACATTGGCATCATCCATTGATATCCCACTATTTTCCTACAATTGCCCAGCAGTTTCAGCGACCTTGCATCTCTGCATTCTCAATTTGTTCTCATGCCCATTACATTATTTCTCTTGAATCTAATGTTTCCCAAGGCTAATTTTGAACCAAATGACACCATAGATAGTCGTGAGATTGCAATATATATTTGTTCATGCTACCCAATAATAGCTTCTGCTGAGACCGGAATCCAATAAGAAATAGCAAAGAAATAGGATAGGTTGTTTTCAAATGGTGGTTTTGCAGCTAAAAATCACCATTGACAAATGCTTTCGATGTAAAATGTTTATAATTTTTTTGCTGTGCATGTGATCGGCAATTAAAATAACATACAAGGATACATAGCCACCATGTGCATTTTGAGTATCAAAGTCCAAATTTGGTTTGGTTCTTCAACTTTTCCGTGAGGGTACATTTTAGTTCATTAGTGACATAGTATCTAAAAACTTGTGGTTGATTAGCTCAATGAGTCAACTTTATCGATAAGGGTTCGTGGCCTAGTAGTTAGAAGAGAGTTGTTTCTCTAAGATCAAGAGCTCAAGTCACATTAATTGCTCACTATTTCCCAAAAAAAATAAGTTTTTTTCTTAATATTCTTTTTATCTTACAATTAAATGTATGACCTTAAAATTTGTAACATAAGAATTCTTATTTTGCTTCTATAACAAAAGTCAATGCCTTAAAATGATTATTTTTGGATCATCCAGGAACATTTGTTTTACTTTTAGGGGAGCATCAAAGCGAAACAAAAAGAAAAACAAAAAGCATTCAAGAAAGAAACCAAATTGACCATAAATTAGATTTCGTGGGAAGATGAGGAAGGTAGGTTTAAGGCATCCTTTTGAGATGCCAATGCCTTGGCAATGCAGGCATTAAGATGAAGTGACACATGGGCACCTTAGACCTTTTAGGCAACTCATTTTAAAAACTTTACTAGGTTGGAATATCTAAATAGTGTCTTTGGCAACAAATGTCTCATAAAAGTATAGTTCTAATATAAGGTAATTTGATAACTTTATTGATTTATATATTTTTTTACTTGAAGAAAAAATAATGATATGTAATTAATTGATTCGTTTGGACCTGTTAAGAATAAAATAAATAAAGAATTTTTACATACATAGCACCTAAAACATCCATATTTACATGTCACTCAATTTTTTTTCATTTGCATATTTAGCATGCAAATGCAGTTAAAAGGCTAAATTTAACCCTTCGTTTCTCTACGTCATATTTGGCACTAAAGAACTCAGTGGCCAAACAGGTCCAGGAAAGTAGACGGAAAGAAAACGAGCGACATGCAAAAAATCTGTTATATTTGTGTGCTGAATATGATGAGCAGAGCGAGGCACGAAACTTTGTTTATTTTCACTTTGTCGAGTTGGGAGATGGCGTGCGTCGAAGGGACTTTTGCCTCGCTCCCCTCATCTTCTTCCTCGCAACAATTTCAGATTCCCGACGTTTTGCTCTTTCTCACATGGTGGTTGCTTTATATAGATTAAATATAGTATTCTTTTTCTCTATTTTAATTAATATCTTATCATCTTCTTTTTCTTCTCTTTCTTAGTCACTTCTCCTATGAATGATTGCATCCCATGCCGCTTTCCCAAGAAAAATCAGATGTGTTCGGTGGATGTTTGCCTTCATATTTATCGTAAGTAGAGCCCTCCATCCTTTAAATTTTCAGGGCTCGAGTTTGTTGCCTCTTCATTTTCTCCTTGGGCTTCCATAGCGCAAGCTTCTTTTTTATCTTCAAAGTTTCTTAGGTTTAGGTTTTTATGCTTTCCAATTTATACCCATTACTCTCAATCTCTATTTTAGATGCCATAGTCGTGCAATTTTTGCTGGTGATGGAAATTCAAATTTATTCTCTAGGGATTTTTTTTTTTTACTTTTTTCCTACTTTTTGTTGATGGGAATTGCCGAGCCTGGGGAAGATAAACAAGTGTTGCTCGATCTCCTTGGGGAGATGCTACATGGCCACTCGTTGAACTGGAGAGAAGAAACATTTGTGTGTAGAAATTGGAGAGGAGTGATCTGCAGTCAATTTCTTTCTTGCATGGATCTAGCTTAGGCTTCAATGGTTAAATACCTTTGAATACTGTCCACGTAGTCACCGGGCTCCTCATTTTGAGTCTTCATGCCAGTGGCAGATTTCTTCATTTTTAACGCTCCAAGAGGGCTACACCTTCATCTCAATGAATTCTCCGGCTCTCTTTGATCTAAATTTTTTTATCTCAGAAGAATCTCAGGATGTTGGATCTCTTTTATAGTAATTTCAATGGGAGCATTCCCCTTCCATCTCCAATCTTACTTAACTGGCCGCTTTAAATCTCTCCTAGAACTCTTTATTGCGAAACACAAAAATTTCTTTAAGAAATTGGAACGAAAGAAAGTGAGAGTTTGGGCATGGGGTTTTTTAGTGACAAATATGTAGAGAAATGATGGGTTAAATTCAGGCTATTAGCTTTAGATTTGGTGCTAAATGTATAAGTAAAAAGATTTAGTGCGACGTGTGATTAGGAATAGTTTAAAGCTACGTATCTAAAATCCAATTATTAAACCAAACCAAGTCATGCTCAAAATCAAACTGACCAAATAAGATATACAACTAAACCAAATTGAACTAACCAAATTGAATCGAAATATAATTTGATTTATTCAGTTCGATTGTGATTTAACAAAATTTTGAAATCCTAATGAGATGTATGCATTTGATCAGTTCGGATCAACTGAATTCATATTACTATAATATAATTCATAGTTTGGATTTAACTTTTTATCCAACCCGATCAAATAACCAAACTTTAAATGCCCTTAGTTTAGAATAAAAAAAATCAAACTGTAATTTCATAAAGTGAACCAAATTAATCAAATATGTTTGGCTCTTTGTTTTTTGGTTCAAACCAATTAATGAGCTCCCCTAAGAAAAGATATAAATTTAAATTTTATGAAATTGTTAGATAAAATTTTAATGAAGTTTTTTTTTTTCTTGAAGTAAAATTGAGTTAGCTTTGATGAAATAATTGAGCTAGCTTTGAATAAGGTAAAATCTGTGTGATGTTTATTGAGGTTTGGAGATATTTAGTTTATTTGGAGTAGTTTAATTAACCCTTTTAATAAAATCCTATAAACTTAAAAATGTTAAATGAATGTATAAATAACTAAAGTCGCTTATAAAAGAAATTTTGAATAAAGTAACTTGGTGAATAGTAATTGTAAATGGCATAATTTTAATAGCTCTTTTTTTCTTAGAATGGTGAGAAGTGAATTAATTTGTGAAACTTATTAAAAATTTACGACTTAGAATTAGTTGGATAAAGATTAGGATTATCATATTCAATTTAATGGATTTGAAGTTATAAGTTATGAATCAAATAATGGAAGATCGAGTATTATGCGGGTGTTTTATAGATTTAAATATCTTAATTCTATTATGTAAAAGAATAATGATATAGATGGTGATGTAACTTTTGAGTTGAAGTTTGATGGTTAAAAGAGTTAACAATATAGTTCTTATGGCGCCTATAGATTATTATGCAATAAGAGAGTGATAGGGAACTTAAAAGTTAATTTTATTAAAATGCACTAAGATCAACCGTGTTAAATGGTCAAATTGTTGGGGAAATAAAAAAAGTTATGTATGGTATAGTTAATAGAAAGGTAAGCATTTAGATAAACTAGATAAATAAAGTTGGGATATGATCTTATGTTGAAGAGAAAATGAGAGTTACACCTATTTAAGTGAAGTTAATTAAAAATAGACATGACTTGTGTAAGCTTAAATTAACACCCTATATGAATGATTAAGGGTCATTCATAAGGTTGGTCCTAAATAGCTGGATAATGGTAATGATTGTTTTTTTATTTATGTGTTATAATATCCTTAATGTTTTTAATCATCATATTTCTATTTCAAGAACTTCATCGTTGTTCATTTATGTTAGTTTTCTTCTTTTATCTAGTCATCATATTGATACGAAACATAATAGTTTTTCACATAAATTAGAACAAAAAAATATTTTATTTCAACTGCACCAAGCAACACAACTCAAATACATAAAAATAAGCACCTATAATTTGAGATGGGGGTGATCTCTCCCAAACCCTAACACCTACGATTCGAGAGGTAGGCGATTTCTCCCATAAATTGTAACTCTAAGACTCAGGATAACAATCTCATCTTAAGCCGAAACATATTAACCCTATTTGTACCCCACAATAATAACTTACAAATGACTAAATTGTCTTTTCATTCTTGCGCCTAAAATAAGTCTTCTAGTTATTTGCAGGCTCGGCGTTGATGTAATATTACAACCATCCCAAAAATACATCGTCTCAAGGTGAAAAAAAATTGTTGTTGGAACAAATTGTTTAGCTCCTCATAAACTTACTTGAGTTTAGCTCTCGTCGTCAGTACTTAATTGAAATAAGTGATAAATCGTTGATATTGATGAGGACTGTGTCTAATCCATAGCCTAAAGCATCCATCTCATAATAAAAGGTTGGTTGAAATAAGGTAACACTAGCATCAGTACACTCATCATGACATTCTTTAACTTCTTGAAAGCCTGGGTCATCGCTTTCCACCACTAAAAGTTTTCTTTCTTCAAATTCTCTGTCAATTTCCACACAATCGAATTACAACCTTACACGAACTTCCGATGATATAATGTAAGTTCTAGAAATCTTCTCAATCCCTTTAAGGTCTTTGATGATAGCCACTTCGACATAGCCATGCACAAACTAAGGTAACTGCGAAACTATACCATCTTGTTTCCCTCCTGAAAACTCTGCATTTTCAAAATCAATCCCTTACAAAATCTCATGCTCTTCTCCACCTATCTCGTTCCCATCATTACTCTTGAATCTTCTTTCGCCCAGAAGGTTGTCATAGCAAAAGACACCGATGCGGTTAGATGCAGCTGTCCATCGGGATCCCACTCAACATGGTTCCCTATTCAAAGTCAAATTTCTTCAAAGCGATCTTCTCCGCACCAAAATTGCACTCCATCCATTTCCGTTTGCTGCCACTCGTTTCAAACCTACATGTCGCGTCATTCTCTCTAGATGTTGCCGCTTGAATCCGCTCCCGACTCCTTTTATCAATCCCGCCTACTTTCATTCATTCCAGCCATTCGGATGTTGCACTATTCTTCTAAGTGTTGTTAGTCGAGTTCGCTTCTGACTCTTTCATTTGATCCTAACTTCTATTTGTTTGAGCTGTCCGGATGTCATGTCATTCCTTCCACGTACTGCCTCTCAAGTTTACTTTCAATTCCTTCGCTTGATCCTGCAGCTCCAAATCCGTCTAAGGCAATAATGTTGTCTTAATGCCGTACAATCTTTCTAATTGCTCCTACTCATTTCCGTTCCCGACGCATTAGTTCGATCTCCCGGCGGGCAGTGGTAGGTTTGTGTGAAACTCCACAATCTTCTTTATTTTTTCTAGAACCATAAATCAACCCTCAATGGATGAGAATGACTCCTCCGTGGCTTTAAAATGCTCGTTCATTTTAGGTATGGTTTGACTCAACTCACAGTCAAAATTATCTTCTAGAGTATCTACAGTTTTAGAATTCCTTTATGCCGCAATTCTGCTTCCCAGTTGTCTCAAATCACGACTGAATCTCACTGTCTCACAAAACTAGCGATTGTATTGCTCAATCCCGTACGATTGGAGGGGGGTGGGAAGAGTTGGCGATGAAAGATGTAATCTCGTCATTTCGCCTTGCTAGCTCTTATCGAGATTGTATCCAACAAAAGCTGCGAATGCATGTCGCAATTCTGTCGGTCTTCCCAATTTGCTCGGATCACGAATAACGCTAAGCAACAAAACTCAAATACGTAAATATAAGCACCTACAATATGAGAGGTAGGCAATCTCTCTCAAAACCTAACCCTAACACCTATAATTTGAGAGACGGGCGATCTCTCCCTAACTTTAACTCAAGACTCAAGATAACAATCTCATCAAAACCCTAACCCTAAGCATATTAGCCCTATTCATACCACACAATAATAACTAACAATTTTCTAAATTAGCCCTATTTATGCCTTACTAAATTGCCTTTTTTGCATTGCACCAAAAATAAGTCTTCATATTATTTGGTTGGCCCGACATCAATGTAACACATTTATATTTGTGATCAACTTTTTAAATCGCTGCTGTATTTCAACCTTTTTAGTCTTGTCTATTGTGAGTGTTGATTTTACTATTTAGCTATATTTTGGTGATGATGCAATTTCTCAATTTTGTAGTTGCAAATTAAATAACAGCATGTTTTAGGTTCAACTTTAATCTGCCACCCTGTAACCTACCCTCCTATCGGTCTTTGTTGTGCCCATGCTTTATATTAATAACAAACTTCATTGATTGGATATTCATAATTAACATAGAAGTTATTTGTTTGGGTAACCTTGATGTAAAGCTATTTGCATGCAAAATTCTTCAATTTTTTTAAATAAAATTGGTAAAGTATAGTTAACTTTATTTTTCACATCCTTTAATAAAGCAGATGTGAAATAGTTACAACTATATAGAAAAGAATTTACATAATATTAAATTTCTATACAACAAAAACGTAGCAATATATATATTTTATGTTGTTATAGTTATTGTGACATTCTGTCATACCGTTATTAACTATTGTTATGGCATAGTTTTGTGTGGAGTGTCTTTTTGAATAGGTAGAAACAATTGTAGATCAAAGATAACATGACTTCAATTTTGTACAAACTTAAATAAGCATATCATGCAATACTATGTAAAAAAATGAATCGAGGAGGATTTATGAATGTGGTCTATATTTGTTGGGATGAGATCAATGAACATGATGATAAGACATTGTTTTTTTTTTTTTCTAATTTGCTTCTATTTAGATTTATTATGTTATACCTATTTAGTTTTGCTTTTCATTCGATACGCTATTGTTTATTTTAGTGTATGTCGAGGTTGGATTGGTTTTGTTGATATTGAAGGAAGTGAGGATCCTTAGTCTGAACCTAATTGTTTTGGTTTGGCCTAATAAATCCTTCTCTCTTCATTCTCTGAGTTATTGAGTTAAATATTTGCTAGCTTTTATGCGCCATTTTAGCGATATTATCTTTGATTTGTCTTATTATCCATATCAAACTTTCCACATTGCTTATATCTACTTATCATATTGATCAATCTTCTGTGTTTCATTGTATCTCAAATCATTTAATTTTTTTTTTTAAGAAAATTAAGGCTGCTCCTATTGTCTCTTTCATAATTAGCTCTTTCATCTTTCCTAGTCTGGTTATCCATGAAGCACAGATACAACTACGGAGAAATGAATATGACATGATACAAATACGATGATATTGTATAATTTAAAAAGTACAATACATCATGCCATAAACATATTTTATACACGATATAAAATATATAATTTTCTTTTATTCTCTACTAAAGACATCATATGATGAAGTATAGAATCATAAAAGAAACTTATATTGATAAAAAAAATTAAAATGATTAATCTCAGAAGAAACGAAATTTTTTGGCCAACAAGCAATAAATAGTTTTTTCAATATCGATATTACTTTCCAATTGTCAAAAAGTCTCCCAAAAAATTAAATCCAATTTTATCCTCAAAATGATTGAAGAAAAATGTGCCTACATGAGCATAATTAATTAGTGTTAGCACACTCTATTTTAGGTTCATCATTAGTGTTGATGTTCTTGCCCTATTTGATAGCAATTCCACTTTCATTTTAAAAAACTAATTACTAAGATAGCTCATCAGGTGCTACTTCAAATATTCAAATATCATCCATTATATTTAATGTATCTCCTTAGATATTCCACAATATAGTCTTCCCTTGAGTAGGGCTACTTCTATATTGAAAACAATGATTAGCATGCACAAATACTAAATATTTGATTAAAGGGTATGCACTTTAATTTATTTCCGATTAAGAAGAGAAACCTGGTAGAGCCAACAATTTAAAACCTAAACTTAATTAATGTCATAAATTATCCACAAAAAATTTTCATTCATAGTCTCTAAAGCTATTTAGCTTCGAAGTATGTACGTGAACAAAACAGGACGTGGACGGGACAATGTAACATAATTGCAAAAAAAATGACATAATGCATCATTTTTATATTTAATATATTATTAATAAGAAATATATTTTACCATAATTATAATACAATGCAAGCAAGACAGTTTGACTGCAACAAATCAAAACAATTGGCATTTCATTATCTTCGTTTTAAATGTGTAAATATGGAGATGGTCGAGGGGGTACTAGGATTAGGGACCTATTGGAATCATGATAAGTTTGGCCGAGATAGTTCAACTATATAGAAATGATGAAAATCATGACAATATTCTTACCTTCCACTTTAGCTTTATATCCTTGTTCTTGGTAGTGCATGGGGAGAGTGGCTTTCGCTTCGAGTTTGTAGGCGGGGAAATGCCTTTGACTTCAAGGAAAAGGGTGAAATACAACATTGGTGTGAGACACAATGTGAGATGGGAATGCATCTTCGTCTTTAGCTTTTTGTTTCAACCTTGAAGCTTGGAAAGATGCAACACAAGGTGGAGATTCATCTTCATCATCATAATTCAGAATTGAGATCAAGGATGCATCGTTGTCTTTTGTTTTGTCTGCTTATCACGTCTTCAAACTTTGTTTTTGTATCTTGACTTCGAAAAGGACATGAAATGTATTAAGTTAGGACAATTCTTAGTCTTGATTACTATTTACAGCGCCTGCTGTTGTGTATCAAATTGTATCCCACTATGTCAAAGAACATGCATGCTCCATGTTCTAACATGTTCCATATGTGTTAGAGCTCAAATTTTCAAGAAAAAAGTTGTTGTAGGTTATGATATGTCAGGCACATGTCGAGGTGCATTGGAACCATGTTTGACGTCAGGGAAGAGGAGGTCGGAGAAGAATTAGCGCAAGAATAACCAAGAAAGTACTTTGAAACAAAAAAGAATAACAAAACAAAGACGAGATGTACTAATTAAATAAAAGATGCAAGGTACAAGAGTTTCCTACCCTCACAATAAATCAGAATATATAAATCACTACTCGAAGGATTGACGAAGGGAAAAAAAATCCAGGATGTCACCATTAACGATGGAAGGATACAGTTGTCATTACCCAACACTGTGGATACAAACTCGTTCCCATTTGAGAACCACAAATGGGAGCAGAAACCCTCACAACTCAAATGAATAAAAGACCGCATAATACAATAAGTGAATACATTTATAATCAAACAAATGACTGAAACCCTAATAAAAGCAAACAGACGAAAATAGCCTTACTAATATATTGACCCACAACTTAACTCAAATTAATTCACTCCGTGTCAATGTCCATGTTTGACATTTGTCCAACGTGGACATGCCATATAGAAGGGTCCATATTTCATAGTTATGGAGCATGAACAACAAAAACAACATTTGAATCCAAAGAAAGATGTAACTCTAAATTAATCATTAATCTAACTTCTCTATTGAGAAAAATCCTTTTAGTCATTTATTTCTATCATTTGTTATATCCATGTCTTTATATGCAGCAGTATGATGTATAGTTTTACTTATCCAAGAATAATTGTAGTATTTAACAAAAGAACGCATCTAATCCCTTATTGTCAATAAATGATCTCTATTTGTATGAGTTGCTTTAACATGTCATATATCAGCTCTATACAAATAATAATATAATCTATGTTATCCTGTTATATATGATTTTAACATTTCCAATTTTATTTTTTTATTTGAGTTTCCCTTATCAATGCTACTCACTTTCTTTAAAGATTGGCAAGCGATAAATCTCGAACTACATGGCTTGAACCTACGACCTCATAAAAACAATCTTCTTCAATTAATGGGCCATGGGTGCTTATGTTGCTATTACTCCCAAGCCTTTTTACTTATATTTTTATTCTGAATAACCGTAAAGAAAAAATATGTTTGTGATTTGCTTTGCTTTGCACTTATTTCTGGTGCCGGAGCAATTGTTTTGTTTAGCATATTAAGAACTTGATGGTCTTAATTGTAGAAAACTGGATCTTATCCTTGATCTCTTAAATTCGAGACAAGTTCATTATTTTTATGCCCTTGCCTTTTTTATAATAATTTGAGGGCAAGTATTTTGTCTGATGAACTTCTTACTAAATATTGGAGGAATAATCTAAATAGAACTAACATACTACCCTTTCAAATGAACTACACATATGTGAAAAACCGAACCATTAGGCTTTTGACATTTCATTTCTAAAAAAATTGTTACTTTTATGAAGCTTTTCAAAATTTGAGTGGATTATTTGTATTAATATGCAAAAATTCTTTTTTTTAAACAACAACAACAACAGCAAGCCTTTTTTTTTTTTTTTTCCATTGTGTACTGTTGATATTTTCATTTAATTCTAATAGATTCAGATCATTTTTTATACAATATGCCCAAGTTTTTTTTAGGTCTACCTATACCTTTCTTAACTTAAGTTAAATCTAAAGCATACACTCCCAATCGGATCATCAGATGCCTGGCATTTAATATGATTAAGTCACCGAAGACTACTCTCTAACCTTGTATGTCACTGGAGCAGCACCAACCCTTTTCATGGATTTTTTGTTTCTTTTTTTTTTTTTTTGAGTCTTGACTATTTTTTGTTATTATCAGATACTCTAGAGAGATACCAGATGCCTATGAAAGGCTTCTCCTTGATGCGATCGAAGGGGAAAGAAGACTTTTCATCAGATCTGATGAGCTTGATGCTGCTTGGGCGCTGTTCACTCCTCTTCTGAAAGATCTGGAAGAGAAGAAGATTGCTCCGGAGCTCTATCCTTATGGCAGCAGAGGACCTGTAGGCGCCCATTATCTGGCTGCAAATTATAATGTTCGGTGGGGCGATCTGAGCTCAGAACACTGAGCTCTGCTTAATTGTAGCTCTTCAATTTGTTGCAGATATTCTGCAGTTAGATTAAAGATTAAAATAAGATCTGTTCCGATTCAATTGGTGTTTTTAAGATATTAGCAGAGGAAAGTAATTGTTCTAAGTTCTATTCTGATATATTATGCAACCTCTTATTTGAGCATTGTAACTTGTTTTAGAAATTTATGCTTATGATGGGAGAAGGTGATGAAGATAATTTTGTACATCTTTCATGGGCACATGTGAATATAGATTCTTTATATCATTATTGTTAATTTATTTATTTTTACAGATTTGTTTGAAAATAGACATTCAAGTTGTATTATGTCAATGCTTTAACAATGATTAAGCAATTGATGACTGCTAAGTGGTATGTAGAGGTTTGGATTGTATTTTGCTCTAAAATTGTTGAATTATTGTGGAAAAAAATGTTTTTTTTTTGTTAACTATTAGCACTGTAATAATTTTTTTCTTTAATGAAAAGATTTCTTTACACAGCTAACAAATGTTTCTTTTGGTAAGTGAGCTTTGATCTGCAAATTTATATTTCGTTTGATAAAATAGTTTATTCCAATGTTTCCCCAGATTATTTCAATGGAAGGGAGATTTTTTGCGGTTTTAGAGCAGAGATGAGGATGCATGTTCCGCCATAAGACTTACGAAGAAGCTTCATCGAATGGTGAAGCTCCTTTAAACAAAGCCTAAAAAGCAATAATAAGGAACAAAATAAGGATCAAGCATGAAGAAATATACATGTTAAACAAGGTCAATAAACCGAAATTTTACATTTTGGATAGTTCTTTGGGTCGAAATATTCACAAATGAAAATTTGTGCTTCTCAAAAAATAAAAAGAAGATGAAAAAAAAGACAAAAAAATTACAAGAAATCAACCTACCGCACTGTGATGACAGGAACAAACCTCCCAACATGCAATCAGAGGAGAAAGCCATCAGAAAATTTGCACTGCACAATGAAAAAGGCTCAAAGAATGTGCCTGGAGAGATGAAGGCTGACAAATCCAGCTAGTCTGAATACAAAAGGATCATTCAAGAAGCCATTGCCCACTATGTCGAGTGGCATTACATGATAACCCAAAAATAGTAGAATTGTTCCAACCTCTTTCTCTGTAGCGATGGTTTTCTTGTCAGTGCTGGTTTCTTTCAGGTTCCCACTTTGACGGGCTCACCAACATATTGCATATCTTTTTTCACCATATTTAAGCTATATATAAAGATTAAATGACTTGCGCAAATGAAAATGAAGCATATCCTATGTGACAGCATTATAACAATCTCTAGTTGATTGTTAAAATATATTGAAAACGCCCTTTTACCCATACAGGCAATTGAGACAGCATGAAGGAGAAACAATTAGATGGTAAGTAGCATATTGTAGTAAATGTTTTCCATTAATGGTGAGCTATTTTATTCTGCAAACTAACCAGAAAGTACAATTTTATTTTCTCAACCGTACCGGATTAAAACATCCCAAAATTTTTATCAAGTTACTCGTTCCGTCGAGTTGAACAAAAAACATGCTGCCGTAGTATCTTAAACTTGTCATGCAACACGAGCTTTCAGGAATTGCCAATGTCATTGTTGCAGATTCAGAGATGGACGTATTTGCATTGTAAGAATGAGCTTCTAGTAAGATTAGTGCTTCTGTTTATAGAAGAAAGCTGCACTAGTACTTGAAAGTGTCTAAGTTTCTGCATGTTTCTCAAGAAAGCAAAGCATTAATTGTATTCAACAAAACATTAAGAAATTGACTGCATATCCCATCATACAATAATACAGGAAAAAGTTGTGCAAAAATTATGAGTGCAAAGCAATTTTAGCATCTCATAGTGTTGAGAAATTAGGGCGAAGAAAAACAAGAATCGACATAAATTCTAAATTCAAAAGAACACGCAAAAGAACACGAAAAGATTTAACGAGGTTCGGCAAAGATGCCTACGTCCTCGGGAGCAGAGCAGTGACTTTTCCACCAATCCAGAAAAAGAGTACATGATACATAATAGAATAATCTAGGATTACAAACAGACCTATTTATAACCCTAGAAAGAGCAGAAAAGTAAACATTGAGTACAATATGTAATACCAAATTACGCATGTATCGAACCCCCAACCCACATAAGGAAACTCTCTGATTTGGACAAAATCTTTCGCTCTGCTCCGCTCCAGTATCTATCCCTTTATGGTATATGAGTCATATCTAACAAATCTCCATCTTGGCGAATATCCAGCCCCTTAGGAGAAATACGTCATGGAGTTTCTTACATACCATAAATGGGTTGGGCCACCATGCTTCTCTAGCAACTGCAAACATTTAACAAGTCCAAGCAATACAAGAACTTGTTGATAGTAACTGACATAGTCAACATATCAGCTGCATTTTCATCAGTATGAACCTTCTGCAACAGTATCTCACCAGAAGCAATCAATTCTCTGATCTTGTGATACCTGACATCAATATGCTTGGTTCTCGCATGGTACACCTGGTTCTTAGCTAGATAAATAACACTCTGATTGTCATAATGCAACTGAACTCCACCTTGCTTAACGTCCAGTTCCTTTACTAACCCAGCAAGGCATAAGACTTATTTTGCAGCTTCAGCTACTGTCATGTACTCAGCTTCAGTTGTAGATGCCACAATAGACTGAATTGCTGATTTTCAACATATAGGCCCTCCACCGAGAGTAAAAACATACTCAGTTGTAGACCTTCTGTCATTCAAATCACCTGCATAGTTTGAATCAACGTACCCTACAACTGAAGGATCATTATGCTGACTGCCAAAAATAATTTCATGTCCTACAGTACCCTTTAGATACCTGAAAGTCCACTTGACTGCTTCCTACTATCGTCTTTCAGGTTTAGTCATGTATTTGCAAACTTTACTAACAGCATGACCCAAATCCAGACGAGTACATACCATTGCATACATCAAGCAGCCAACTGCACTGACATATGAAACTTTTGTCATGTCTTTGATTTCTGTATGTCTTAGGACACTGTTTTGAAGAAAGCTTAAAATGATTTGCCAAATGAGTGCTTACAGGCTTTATTTTGCCCATCTCAAACCTGTCAAGCACTTTCTCAACATAGCCTCGTTGAGATAAACATAATCGTCATGAATCTGTCTCGATGAATCTTCATTCCAAGAATCTTCTTCGTAAGACCCAAGTCTTTCATATCACCAAAAAAAGCTTTCAAACCACGAACATCATTCATATTCTTTGCAGCAATCAGTATATCATCAACATAAAATAACAGAAAAATAATAGAACTATTATCAAGACTCTTCATATAAACACAACAACCATACTCACACCGCCTGTAGCCAATCTGAATCATGTAGGAATCGAACCGCTTGTACCATTGTCTTGGAGACTGTTTCAACCCATACAACGATTTCTTTAACATGCAAACCAGATGCATGCAAACCAGATGCTGTCTAGGTTGAGTGAACCCTTCTGGCTGTTTCATGTAAATATGCTCCTCTAGATCACCATGCAAGAAAGCAGTTTTAACATTCATCTGCTCCAAATGCAAATCCCAAATAGCTACTAATGCAAGCACTGCCCTGATTGAAGTATGTCTGACCACAAGAGAAAAGATTTCATCATAATCTATCTATTTCTGCTGTGAATATCCTTTTGCTATCGGTCAAGCCTTAAACTATTTTCCTTCTTTTTCTGATACTGTTGGTTTCCTTTTGTACACCCACTTGCAATTAATAGCCTTTTTTCCCTCCATAAGCTGAACTAGCTCCTAAGTGCGATTTTTCTGCAAAGGCTTCATCTCTTCAACCATTGCACTCATCCATTTTTTTTTTCTCCTGGCTGGTGATAGCTCCTTGAAAAGTTGTTGGATCATCGATGCTGATGAGAAGTGCACAAGAGACAAAGTCTTCATAACCCAATATGCTAAGAGACCTTATATTGGGGCGTCTCTGTCTGTCTCTGGCTAGATGATAATTTTGAAAATCATCTGGAATGGAATCACCAGGTGTTGGATTTGGACTTTTAACTTTCTCAGTTGCCACTGAATGTTGTTCTAAATCCATCTGAACTGCATCTGAACTGGAACTGTTCCCTTGCATCTTGTATTGATTTTGCTGCAACATGGATTGTTCATCAAAAATTGTATCTCTGCTGATCACCATATTCTTTGCAATTGAATCTCAAAACTTGTATCCTTTCACACCATTCTTGTAGCCCAGAAAGATGCATTTCTTGGATTTTGCATCAAATTTTGATCTTTCATCTCCAAGTACATGCACATAAGCAGAGTACATGCACATAAGAAGTACATGCACATAAGCAGGACAACCAAAAATTCGTACATGATCGAACTTAACTGAATTACCTATTTATACCTCTTCTGCGATCTTGCCACCCAAAAAAGCCCAAAGTGATCTATTGATGAGATAGTATGTCATATTCACATCCTCTGCCCAGAAACTCTTAGGAAGTCTTGCATTCAGTCTCAAGCATCTTGCCCTTTCAGTTAAGGACATGTTCATCCTTTTTGCCACACTATTTTGTTATGGTGTCTTGTGCACTGAAAAATGTCCCTGAATCTCATTCTCCTCACAAAACTTTTGAAACTATAAATATGTATACTCTGTGTCATTATCAAACCTCAAATACTTGATATTTCTGTCAGTTTGGTTCTCAACCTCAGCTTTTCACAGCTTGAATTTAGAGAAAACTTCAGATTTCTGCTTCAAGAAATACACCCAAACTTTCCTGGAGAAAAGGTAACAAAATATTGAGATCCTCCCAATGACGATTCCCTGGTAGAGTCTCATACATCAGAATGCACATAATCAAGAATCCCTTCAGTTTTATGTTTTTCAGTCATAAAACTGACTCTAGTCTGTTTACAAAGATCGAACTTGCAGCTTTTAATACTATGCAACAGATTTTTTCTATGTGATTCTGTCATCCCGCGTTAACTGAGATGACCCAAACACATATGACATAGCTTTGTACTATCATCATCTCTCCACAGAATAAACTCTACCTACAACTGTGCTCCCTAATAGTTTGTAGATATTGTCTGCAGTTAACTTTCCTTTCATCACAGTCAGTGCACCCTTAATAATTCTGATGGTTTCCCTATCCTCATCTGTCTTAGGAATAAAATCATTTCTATGTAAAGTGTCAAAGGAAATCAAATTCTTTTTCAAATCTGGAATATGTATGACATCACATAATGCTCTAAATGTGTCATCATACATCTTAATTTTGAATTCTCCAATGCCAACAATAATGCAACATCTATCATCACTTAGATAAACTGAGCCAGAATTAGTTGACCTGTATGAAGTAAATCACTTCATGTTTGGTGTTATGTGATAAAAGCACTTTGAATCAAGAATTCATGCATCCCTAAACTGAGTTGATGAAACTAAAAACATATCGTCATCACTGCAATCTGAATTAACACTGCACCACCAATCTGAATTAACAAATCTGAATTAACACTGCACCACATTTACAGACTTTGATGATCCATCACCTCTCTCCCCAGTCTATTTCTTGAGCTTTTGACAATCTTTTTATATGACCTGGCGCTTTGCACTTGTAGCAGTGAATTGTCTTTTTGCCTTTGGACTTTGATCTGGAATTTCGCCTTTCTGAACCCTCCTCTTTCTTCCTTCCACGATCCTGATTACCCTTCACATATATTTTTTTTGCTTCCGATAGTTGTGAGCCAACAATGCTGCAGTAATCTCATCAACTTTGATAGTTTCTTTCACATATGTAATAGTAGTCACCAGGTGTTCATAGGAAGAAGTGAACACAACAAAATCATTGCTTGGTCTTCATCCTCAATAATCACACCAAACAGTAATAAATCTGTGATTATTTGATTGAATCCATTAACATGCTGCGCTAGATAAAATCTTCTTGCATCTTCAGCCCATACAGCTTTTGCTTCAGATACAATTTATTTGTCAGAGATTTAGTCATAAACTGAGTTTTTAAGTTCTTCCATACCTCCCTTGGAGATTTTAGATTCATCACGTGATACATAAACTCATCTGTCAAGCATAGGTGTATAGTAGTTGCAGCTCGTTGTTGCAATTCTTCTCAATCTTCATCCTCCATGACATATGGTTTTGTTGCCCGCAAAACCTTCTAGATTTTTTGTTGCGCCAACAAATCTCCGCCTTGATATTTCTCCGCAGGTAATGGAAATCCAAAAATCGGCTTGCTTCACGATCTCCGCACGCCAAGAAGGGAAACAATCGAAACTTTTCTTCCAAATTCTTCCACGCTACCTTCCTTGCCTGCCACGACCGCCTTCCGATTTTCCTTATCCAGCGCAGAATTCGGAAACTCCCAGAAAATTTGCAATCTAAAATTCCCTTCCTCCTCTGGCTCTATTCAAGAAAATTCCCTCTGCGAACCTTCCTTTTGCGTAAGCCTTCCTCTTCCGCTCGCCCTCGCCGCCGCCACTTCGCAGAGATTCGCGATCCTTTCCTGAGTGAGCGACGAATTAACCGATTCCTCCTGGTTCGAGCTGCAGCGACCGAAAACCTTTACAGAACTCCTCTGTCGCACGCTTCTCGCCAACGGTGTTGCCTATCACGAACGGTCTCTCGCCTGAGGGAACCAATCTTCTGCTTCCTTCAGCAAAGGAAATTCCACAGTCGGAACCGCCTGTTCCTTCGCAAAGCACCGAGTCGCGAAACTACCGCTGACGAGCTTCGTCGAACCGCACAGCCTTCCTCACAAACTGTCGGAAGAAGTTGCGTCGAGCAGATTCCACTATTGTTTCTGTGTCGAACCGCCGAAAAGCTAACGCCCTAACGGAACTTCTCTGCCCTAAACTTCTTCGTTCCTGCACCGTTCCTGCACCGCCAAAATTTTTCTTCCATGCCCTAGAACCTGGCTCTGATACACTTGTTGAGAAATTAGAGCAAAGAAAAACATGAATCGACACAAATCCAGAATAGCACAAAGATTTAACGAGGTTCGGCAAAGATGCCTACGGCCTCGGGAACAGAGCGGCGACTTTTCCACTAATCCAAAAAAAGAGTATAAGATACAGAATAAAATAACTTAGGGTTACAAACAAACTTATTTATAACCCTAAAAAGAGCAGAAAAGGAAACATTGAGTACAATATGTAATTATCAAATTACACATGTACCGCAACCCCAACTCACATAAGGAAACTCCCCTGATTTGAAAAAAATCTTCCGCTCCGCTCCAGCATTTGTCCCTCTATGGTATATGAGTCATATCTAACACATACACAACTCAACTTGGAGGAAGGGATCCATAAAATCGATACTTATAGTTAGTATAAGCTTAGAAATGATGATGACAAACTGAAAGTTTTTTTTCTATTAGGAGCAGTGGAGAGATGTCCCTCACACACATTTTTAGAAGGAATGTTGGAAGCAAATCTTCAATGAATTAAAGGATTTACAGTAAGAAAAACAGGTACCATAACTCAGGAACCAATTCCAGAAAACAGCTTAATGATAGCAGCAATCAGTCCAATCATTTTGGGCAACCATGGCCTGTTTGGGGTGGCTATAGCTTTTTTGTGTAAGTGGTAAAATTATGGTGGAGAAAATAACTATTTAGGAAACTGCAGCGGGAATTATAAATATTTTTTTTTTCAAAAAATCACACATTAACTTTTTTACAGCCACCGCACTTTAACAGGTTAGGTTAAAAAAAAAACAAATTTTCATCACAAAAATTTCTAGAAAACAATTTCTAAAAAACAGCATAAAACAATTTAAAAAAAAAAAGTAGTGATGGTTTGAAACATAAAACAAGCAAAAATTTATCCCAAACAGAGCCTAGGACGTAACCTTTTACTTAAATTTCTCCCCTGCAAAATTGTTATGGACTTACTCCCAGGTAACAAATTCATGTCTATTTTCCTTGTCCTTGTTTCCATTTTAAAGGATAATATTATACATTTACTTCCTCAAAATTTGTACTTGTATACACACACACACACAATTATGTATGTGTGGGGGCTTAAGTGAGGCCAGCCATGAGCTAAGGAAAGAAGAGAGGAAGAATATATATATATGTGTTGCGTACTCAGATCAGTTGCTCGTCCATCTATTTGTCAGTTGTAAGTCCCTCTTGATCCGGGGTTCGATTCCCTCGAGTGTAGAATATGGTACTCGAATTCTTAGGCGCATGAGGTATGGTTGGGGCTCGTACAATAGCCTCCGACCATTCCTTTGTTAAAATTTCAAGAGTAAAATTTGAGGTGACTTGTAAAAATAACAAGTCGAACTCGAAAGAAAGATGAAGCGATCACGAGGTATAAGACCCAATCCAAAATTGGAAAAAACTCATTCCACATCAGACTCACTTTGACCCTAACCCACAACACCTATTGGGGGTCCACCTCACTAAACCCTAGGGATTCCTAAACCACTCTGCTTGATGATGGTAAAACAGACGGTCCCAAAATTCAAGAAGAGTTGACTATACTGGCTCAAGAAAGAAATAAACATGACATGTCAACAAAAGAACAACAATCTGACCCACAAGGGACATTGACACACTACCGGTGTATAAAGACAAAATCTTCTGATCAAAATGGAGAAAAAAACTAGCCCACAATGGAGTAGCCAGAAATTGTCGGTCAATTTTTTTTTATTTTGAACATAATTTTTAAATTTAATTTAAAATGTATATAATTTTTTTTTATTTTGAAAATAGTGTGTTTTAATTTTAAAAAATAAGACCAAATTGATCTCATTCGTCTAACAGTTTACATAATCATGTTCGATACCGCAAATAATACACCTTCCTAAAAGATGAGTGTATCCCTCAACGATGGACTCAATCATACAAAATAAGAGATTTGTGACATTTTCTTAGTCTATGAACTGTTTGTGTGTGACCGACAAGTTCCCCTACCTAATACAAAAATTAGATAGAGTTTATTTTGACCTGAGTTCCAAATTCCCTATAAGGGCAAACCCTTATTATTAATTACATCCCAAACGGCCAAGGTCACTTGAGAAAACTCTCGTTAATGATCAAAGGTAATAGTTTTCAAGAATTTCAGGTTTAGATTTTCACGGTAGGACATGGAAGGGCAAATGAGAATGACTCAAGTAGGAACTGTTAATTTGGGAGTCCAAATGAAAGAAAAGTAGGAGATGTCACGGATCTTGAGAAAAACTTGGGTGACTTCTCAAGCTATCTGATTGTTAGACTACATTTTAGAGATGATGCTATATAAGTGTTCAATATTACCAATTGAATTATTTGGAACTTACACTTGCATAATATCGGATTAAGCAGATAGTCTGCAGAGATAGGGTTTACATCGTATCAAATGACACCTCAGAACCTAAGATGAGTTAGGACTTATACTGCACAACACAGTTGCACAAAAGCCTAAAAAATGCTTGAGGGTTTACATTGCACTAAGCAAGCTACCTCGAAGTCCTATGAATTTTTTGTTTGTTTAAACCTAAGGGTTTAGTTGGAGTAAAACCGTTCATGTGCTGAGTCTGTTGAAACTGTTTTGCACTTGCCTCCTCGTCGTGATGCACACCAAGCTTGCTCCGAGCTTCATAATGTAGCGACTCTGAGTTTAGGGTTTAATGTGTACATGCAATGGCTCAGTCAGTGGCTTGTCGCAATGGACCTCCTAACTGGGTGTCCTACTATTATCTATCCTAGGAGTTTTTGCAAGTTCTGTAAGTAAATGCAAAAGTAACATAATAGCAAGAGCGTGGTAAAAAGAAGTGCGGTAAAATGCAATAAATGTAAAAATAAATTTGCATCCCTGGTGTGTCTGTTGTTGCTGCAAAAAATGTCAGTATTACAAGTAAAAATGGGGCAAATATCACAAAGGATTTAATGAGCATGTCAAACATGAGCATAACATACATATATAAAAAAAGAGCGGGTGACACATGAAAGATCGAAGAAGACCATAAGAATTTAGGTTTAGAGTGGGCTTAGAGTTGGGTTGTGTGCTTTATAATCCAACTTTGGATAAAAGCCACCATCCAGACAGTCAAAGGAGGGCAATTCCTTGCCGAAATCAAGACGATTAACGAGTGGACTCTCGTTGTATCTTATCCAAGTTTCTTTAATTTTTTCATGCATATAGGGTTTAGTTAGAAGTCGAAAGTAATAGTTTCACAAGAAAATTATTTTTCCTTGTTTGTGTTGTACATAAAAATATTTTGAAGATCAAGTGGTCCATCATTTAATCGCCTCAATTGGGCTTAGAGCTACCCGCAACCTAAGAAATTCAGAGACATCCTCCCACCAAGAGTTGGTAAATAGCATCATCGACCCTGTTCTCCCTTTATCAAAGATCATCAAAGCAGGAGACACTGTTTTAATTCCCACTTTTAGCACGCATAAGCACTTTCAACATCCTCTTAAAAGAAAACAAAACAAAATAAAGAGAAAAGAGGAGACCGACACAGCTCCCAAAATCGACTAAGCAGAGGGATAAAACAACGAGTCAGATCAAAAGAGTAATTAAATAGCAATCAAGTGAAACTTAAAGCAATAGGTAAATGGCTCCCTAAAATTGTAACTCAAATCAGTGAGCAAAAGCCCCCAAACAGTTCCAAAACCGCAGCAAAATAAGCACCCAAACAGTCCCAAAATCGTGCATTTAAAATCATCCAAAGACAATGTGTAACCAACTCAAAATTAGTGCTTAAAGGCTCCCAAAACTGCATTCAAATCAGCCACTAAACATCCCAAAACCGCAGCAAAATAAGCCCCCAAAAAATCCCAAAACTGCAACAAAATAAGCCCCCAAACAGTCCCAAAATCGTGCATTTAAAGGCTTCCAAAGATAGTGCGTAACCAGCCAAATCAGCATTTAAAGACTTCCAAAGACTGTGTAACCAGCCCAAAATCAGTGTTTAAAGGCTCCCAAAACTGCATTTAAATCAACCACCAAACATCCCAAAACCGCAGCAAAAGTAAGCCCCCAAACAATCCCAAAACCATGGCAAAGTAAGCCCTCAAACAGTCCCAAAACCGTGCTTTTAAATGCTTCCAAAGACTGTGTAACCAGCCCAAAATCAGTTTTGAAAGGCTCCCAAAACTGCATTCAAATCAGCCACCAAACATCCCAAAACCGCAGCAAAATAAGCCCCCAAACAATCCCAGCAAACAATCGCAAAACCGCAGCAAAAAAAGCCCCCAAACAATCCCAAAACCACAGCAAAATAAGCCCCCAAACAGTTAGAAAATCGTGCATTTAATAGCTTCCAAAGACGTGTGTAACCAGCCCAAAATCAGTGTTTAAAGACTTCCAAAGACAGTGTGTAACCAACCCAAAATCAGTGTTTAAAGACTCCCAAAACTGCATTCAAATCAGCCACCAAACATCCCAAAACCGCATCAAAATAAGCCCCCAAACAATCCCAAAACCGCAGCAAAATAGAACCTCAAAAAATCCCAAAATCGTGCATTTAAAGGCTTCCAAAGATAGTGTGTAACCAGCCCAAAATCAGTGTTTAAAGGCTCCCAAAACTGCATTCAAATCAACCCCGAAGTAGTGTATGTGCAGCCCAAATAAAAACATCTTGAACCTTTCAGAAGCGGCACTAATTCGGGCTCAAAATTTCATGCATTCCGCTCGATCCTTATGTATTTACACACCTAGTATCCAAAATCCAAAAGATTTAAAAGATTTAGGTGGTATGAATGTAAAGAGCACAATATAGGTGCTAGATATGAATCTGAGTAGTATGTAAGAATTGAAGCTTGGGTGTTGGATATGTAAATACATATGAATTGTGTAGTATGTATGTAATTCCTCCTTCACTAAAAAAAAGGTGAATTGTAGGCCATATAAGCGCAGGAATTTCAGTCTTCCTTAAGTTTAACATGTGAGGAGCTAAGTTCTGGCTACCAATTGTTATAAGCTCTTAACCTCTAACCTTGTATAAATTATGGTTGATGTCGCTTTTAAAAGTTTGACAGGAAGCTTGCATTATGCCCATTTAAAGTAAGACAACTTAAGCATGAACAAAAAAAACAATCACAGCTTGATTTTGAAAAGGAATACAATTAACAAATAAATATAATGGTTTAATGTCATCTAGCATCGCACCTTAATTTCCTCACGAAACTTAAAGAATTTTAATTCAAATAAGATTTCCAATCGAAGTTGTGCCTCTCAAAAATCGAAAACAAAATTCATGGACATAAAAAAAAAACAAGCAGATCTCATCATAAAAAAATGCACCTCCAAGATTAATAATCAAGTATTATTTCCCAATCAACATAATGATCAAATGCATAAAATTTTACTTCATCAATCAACAGATCTAGCCCAAAAAAAGAAAAATACTCTATCCATCACAGCTTCCAGTTCCAGCCGATCAAATTTAATGGCAAAGGTGAGCTATCAGAAAGTAAATAAATCAATTCATGCTCACCATTAATCCGTACCCAATCGATTAAAGAAGCACGAATCAATCAGGTCCGAGCAACACGTGAGGTTTCTAACTAATAAAACTCCGATTTCCATAAAACAAGGATTTGATCTAAAACATAGAGAAAAAGTAACGCATGTGGCAAACCCTTTTGACGTCGCCGAAGAAGCAGTTGAAGAGGGAGATGAGCTGAAATGAAGGAGTCAGAAGAAGGTCAGTGCGGCGAGGGCTTCGGTGAAGAGAGAGGTGAAACCGAGAGAGAGAAAGTGCCGAGCGGTGTTGACCTCGTTTCTGGATGAGGTCTCTTTTTTGTCTCTCCTTAGAAGCCTAGGGTCTAGCTTTAGGCTTCCCCTGTTCGACTCTCTTAGAAGACTAGTACGGAACCCACACCATTTAGAAAATTCGAGCCACCTCGTCACTCCTTCGAGTTTCGCATGGGCGATCCCAAATCCTCGACGTTCTGTTGAGTTGATTAGGATCGACACACGAAACTCGAGTCGAGTTCCTACATTAATAGGAGCAGCCCCTAGGGAACCCTTTCGCGACCCGAACGCTTGATAATGCCACATTTTGCGTACTCACTGCACCACACACGACTTTGACTTGATTTGACTCGTCCGTCGGCAAACTCGCCCGTATGACCCCGGATGACGAAACGGACCGCGCCAATGCATACGAAACGTCGACTTTAGCTAGCAATGACACCCATATTATTGTGGTTCCACACTCGCGCAAACTGCACGGATATCGTGCACCTTTTTTTAGCTGTGCGCGGGCCCGAGCTCAACTCAGGTCCGACTCGGGTTTGATTCAGGCTGGACTCGGGCTGAACATGGGCTAGACATCAGCTCACCTGAATTTGAAATTCAAATTTTAAAATTTAAATGGATTATTTAAATTTTTGTCTTAATTAAAATAACTTCAGGTGTTAAGACATTCCATTTAATCCTCCCCTCCATTTGGAAACCATTTATTTCCTGCCCCTCCATTTGGAAATTATTAATTTCCCCGCCAATTGCTTCCAGAGTAACGACTATTGCCCCGCTCCAATACTAAAAGGAAAGGATCGCCTTCTTCCTCGGCTAGTCTTCCTCCTCTGCCTTTCCCGAACGCCTGCTCCTCTGGCTGCTGCTCGATCTCGCTCGACAGAGACCCTCGCCCTCTTGAAGCCGCAAAGTTCGATCCCATCTCCCGTACGTTCCTCTGCGACTCGCCTTCTTCCCCTCTCTGTCGCACGCATCGAAGCCTCTGATCATCCTCCGCTCCGCTCGATCCCGCACGCCCCATTCTCCACACGAAGAAGCCGCGCCTCCTCCGTGAACAGAGCCTTCGTCATCTCACTCGACCGGAGACCGACCCCATCAGCTCGCCTTCTTCTTCCCTGATTCGCTCGATTCGGCTTCGATACCAATCTCCCGCTCCTGCAATTCAACTCTCCCCCTCTTCTCTCCTTCCTCTGCATCGAACGAAGTCCCCGCTCGGCTTCTGTCTTCCCCCTGGCGTGCGAACCGAAGCTCCTCGCTCATCTCTCGCGCGACCGAAGTTCTCTCGACCGCCCCTCTTCTCCACTTCTTCTTTGTGCGACAGAAGCCTCTCCGCTCCTCTTCATTCTTGTGATCAGGATCTTCACTCATTTCAGCCTCCCGCATCGAGGCCCCTCAGCCTCCTTTTTTTTATCGCTCGTTAAGCAAGATAACCCTGTAAACTCTAGCTGATTGTTTGATAGCTGGTTTTGGGCAAAATTTAATTCAAATCTCATGGTGATTCTTTTGCTATTGTTAAATCATTACCTTAAATCATAGATTTCCCAATTCAGAAAAAGGACTCATCCACCTTTAAAAAAAATTATTATTCATGCATGTAGTTTCTTCTCCCGATAGATTTGCATTATGTCACAAAGTAAAGGAGAGTCAAGGTGTTGTCTTAATTTACGTAGAAGTGATTCTGGAATAAAGTTGTCTAGTATGGGGAAGGTCAAGAAAGGGCCATCCAAGTTAAATAATTTATGAATGAATGATGCCTTAGAAGTAACTGCAGCTAGGTATAAATCCCCATTGAAAGTGCCGCTAGCAAATATATGCACCTGATTGGGAGAGGTCTTATAACTTGCTGAAATTATTTTCAGCTATTCTAAATACATGTTAGCTGTTTGAGGTGATTCGGAGGATGTTTCGCTGCAGTTTTTTAGGAGTCTTTTAATATACCGTTTCGGGATGGTTTATCATTGTTTTGGAGGATTTTGTGTTCCATTTAAATGATGTTAGGAAGCGCCGTAGGGTGCTGTCCAATGCTTCTAACTGCTGCCCCGAGCTGTAAGAGCTGTAGGACCGTTGTCCAATGCTTCTATTTGCTGCCCAGTGTCATAGGAAACCGTCTAGATGCTGCCCGCCACTATTTGGATTCGTAGGAAGCCACCTAGGAGCTGTCCATCACGATTTGGGTTCATTTGGAAGCCATCTAGTTGCTGCCCACCTCTGTTCGGATTCGTAGGAAGCCGCATAGGTGTTGCCCATTGTTGTTTGGGTTCATAGGAACTCATACAGGTGCTATTCGAAATTCCTAGCTGTTGTCTAGAGTCGTAGGATCGCCGTACACATTCGCTAGTTGCTTATCGGAGCCGTAGGAGATCGTAGAATCACCATAATAGCTCGCTAGTTGCAGTCAGGAGTTGTAGGAGGCCCTAGGATCACCCCTTTTGGAATTCCTAGCCGTTACTACAACTTATTCTACTGTTTACTGTTTTCTTTTCTTTGCAATTTATTTAAAATCCTTGCAAATTATGTTGTGCTTTGTGAGTTAAACATGCAACAAGAATATCAGCAGCAAATACGCCACGTACGCAGGTACATTTTATTTGTTGTTGCTTCTTTATTGCAATTACTCTTGCTCTAACACATTATGCAGGTACTGAATACAATCTCACTTTCAAAATAAAATGATTTTTCAAAAAAAAAAACAAAACATAACACGTTCTTTCGAACTTACGTGAGTCCCTCGGAGGAGGTAACCCACGATTGCTAACGAGATCTCCCCGGTTTAAATGGGTTTCACAACTCGTTTAAACTAAGTAAGTTCAAAAGAAAATAGTGATGCCGGAAGGAGGGAACCGTGGGATCCTAACTGGTATCGCTCTAATCAACTTGAACCTCCCCAATGACAACCAAATTGAGATATTGAAACCTACCTGGTAAAACTGTTTAAGCTTTAGACTTTAGGACTGTTACTGCGACGAGGAGCTCGGAGCAACTTCGTGGGCAGCACGACAAGAAGTTTGGAGCGAACTACAGGTGGAGGTGGTCGTCATTCTACAACAGCAAAACGAGTCTACACCAACTAAACTTTCCTTGTTTAAACAACCCATAGGTATCTACTCCACAACTATGGAGGTGGTCGTCATTCTACAACAGCCGAGCGTGACGTAAATCCACACCCTCTTTTAGGCCCCTGCACAACTATGTTGTGCAGTAAGTCCTAATTCACCTTAGGTTCCGAGGTTGTCATCCAGAACGACGTAAAACCTCTTATCTTTGTGGGCTATTTGCATAACCAGTTATTATGCAATGTCTCCAAAAATTTAGCCACACCGTAGGATAGTCTGAGATGTCATTGATGTTTCTCCTCAGGATCTATAACATCCCCTACCTGTTCCTTCGTTTGGACTCCTGAAATAACTGTTCCTATTTGAGCCACTCTCACTTGCTTTTCTACGTCCTACCTTGAAAACCTGAACTTTGAATTCTTGAAGACTAGAACCACTGATCATTATCGAGAGTTTTCTCAAATAATTCCCGTCACTTGGGATGTAATTAACTATAGGGGTTTGCCTCTGTAGGGAACTTGGAACCCAGGTAAAATAAATCCTATTTAATCTTTGTATTAAATAGGGGAATTTGTCGGTCATATATAAAAGATTCGCAAACTAAATGGATGTCACAAATTTCTTAGTTTGCAGGATTGAGCCTATTATCGGGGTCTACACTTTTCTCTTGGAAGGTGTAATATTCAGGGTGTCAGACACGATTATGCAAATTATTGGACGAATGAGATCCATTTGGCCTCATTTTTCAAAAAATTAAAACATACTACTGTCAAAACCTAAATTATATACCTCTTATACTTAAATTAAATTTCAAAAATTATTTTCATATTCATATTTTCAAATCTATCGAAAAAGTTGACCGACAGCTAACATGTTGTGATTATGTGTAGACATGTATAGTTTTCATACGAGTATGTAAATTATTTCTTTCAATGCAGGGAAGGGAGAGGTGAATGGGGCTTTCGGTGCAGAGGGGAGCAGACCAAATGGAGCGAGAGAGGGTTTCGATGCAGGGCTTCTGTCAAGAGAAAGGGGAGGGTCGAGTCTCGTCGTGACAAGGAGTCAAATGCCGAGAAGAAGCAACCCAACCAAAACCTATAGCAGCACTTTCAAAGTGTCTGTAACAGGGCACTAGGCGGCCAATTGATGAATTTCCATTTGCAAAGGGATTTTATTTGGCAAAGAGGGGAGGGGGGGGGGCGAAGCAGGCGAGGGTTTCGATGTAGGGAAGGGAGAGGTGAATGGGGTTTTCGGTGCAGAGGGGAGGAGGCCGAATGAGGCGAGAGAGGGTTTCGGTGCAGGGCTTCTGTCAAGAGGAAGGGGAGGGTCGAGTCTCGTCATGAGAGGGAGAAGCAACCCAACCAAATCCTATAGCAGCACTTTCAAGGTGTCTATTATAGGGCACTAGGCGGGCAACTGATGAATTTCCATTTGCAGAGGGATTTTATTTGGTAAATAATAGCTCCTAATTAAACTCCATTAAAGTGGGATTGGGCGGTTTATTTGAAATTCAAAATTTTAAATTACAAATCGTGTAAATCGAGTTAATTAGCCTGTATTCAGCTCGAATCAAGCCCGGGAAGAACCTTAACCCGCATCCCGTAATTAAATGTTTATACGCATCGATTTTTGTGTCGTTTGTTTGCACGCAGAACCATAGCAATATGAGTGTCTTTCCTAGCTAAAGTCGATGTTCCGGACGCGCCCGAGAGACCCGTTTCATCATCCAGGGTCGTCCAGACAAGTTCGCCAACGATCAGATCAAAATGCATCAAATTTTACTTTTTTTTTTGGATTTTGGGTTCGTGACATAATATTTTGAAAATTGATTTTGGTTTAATTGACGATGCAATGTGTGTGTGTCAGTGATGTGAATTGTTACGCATATGCACTTGAATGTGTGCATTGTGGTGTTTGCATAACCGAGCCACAAAGGGTTTACCGAAGGCCTCATGATCCTATGGAAACTCATTTTTAGACCCTCCACATGTTGGTCCTTAGTCTTTACAATTAAAAGTTGAATGCTTGGGACCACTCATGTAAGGTATCCATAAAAATGGGCCAAGAAATGGTTTGAAGTTCTATATAAGGTGAGTTCCATTACTAGTCCTCTATGATAATCAATAGGAAAATCTTAAAGTCAGATCCTAGACTCTAGGAGAAGGAAACCAAGACCTCGCTGAAAAAGAGGTCAACAACTGCCAGTAGTCATCATCGCTGATCACCTCCGCCATCAACCAATGTTGCCATTCGCAACCAACGACAAATGCATTACTTTGAAATACATTAGTTTTATTTTACTTCGAACCAAATAATAAAAAAAATAAAGTTCTTTATTTATTTTGCAACGAACCAACTAACTCTAAAGTATTTCACATACAATACATTACTCATATTTTGCATTCATTTTACACTGCATCACATTTTCAACAAACCATGTGCAAAACAACTGCAAGAGTTTTGTTTTTTGTATCTGATTTTATGTAAAATGAAAATAATATAAAACCTGACATCTAGTGGGGGCGAACAATAATGGTGGCTAGTACCAAGCAGCAACATTCAGAGCTTGCAATGTATTCTAAACTTGAACAAATCTAAGCGAGTTTAGAATACACGAAAAAAATGAATTAAAAAACTGAATTTGGAATTCAATGAAATTTTGCTTTCCGCTTTCCTCAAATTGAACACAAGGGAGTTATTTGGAATCACTTTTTTCTTTTGTTCTTAAAAACAAATTAATTTGTTTTCAAAAATACATAAAAAATAACAAGCAAAAAATGTACTAAATAAACATGTTTTTAAAATAAAAGCAAAAATAAAAGTAAAAGTGATCACCCTAAAGTTTTTCAAAATACCTAAATTCTAAATGTAATCCCCTCGATTTTATAACAAAACAATAAGCTGCTAAGTATTTCACAAGGTTTGAATCTCTCCAATTTTCTAAACTTGAACAAATCTAAGCGAGTTTAGAAAACACACAAAAAAAATGAATTAAAAAACTGAAGTTGGAATTCAATGACATTTTGCATTCCGTTTTCCTCAAATTGAACAGTAAGGAGTAATTTGAGATCACTTTTTTTCTTTTGTTCTTAAAAATAAATTAATTTATTTTCAAAAATACATAAATAATAACAAGAAAAAAATGCACTAAATAAATATGATTTTAAAATAAAAATAAAGACAAAAACAAAAGTGATCCCAAACAAACCTTAAAGTTTTCAACATACCTAAATTCTAAATGTAGTCCCCTCGATTTTATAACAAAACAATAGGCTGCAAAGTATTTCACAAGGTTGAAATCTCTCCAAATATTGAGTCAGAGTATAACACAGCACAAGAGAGCTAATAAGGAGAACCTGCGGTTAGGCTAGTCACCGGATGGGAACCCCATCAACAGAGGAACTAACGAATGCAAGTCCCACACGTAAAGCTTTTACAGTGCAATTGATTTGTATCCAACCAAACAATCCATCAAAATTCTTAAATAGGTGCATTTCAATTACTCTGCACTTTAAAAATGCATACATTTTAAAAACATAAATTTTAAAAACATCTAACTGAGTATATTCTTAGCATTGATGAGTATTTGCAGAAATGGAAACAAGTTTCTCGGGAAACAATTTTGAAAGACCTTAAATCACTTGCTAATTAGGTAAAATTAATAGCAAAAACAAAAGGAAACTTTCAACATGAAAGGTATACTGTGGGATAGAAACTGGAACTTTCAAGATTTATGCTTCAACTACCCAAAATAAAAATGCAGGTAAAAGTTAATCAGAAGTATTGCAATAGCTCACCCTCATTAATCAGCTAAAGATGCACATGAGCACCTAGTTTATATTCGTCAGAGACCTCTGTACCAGTCCATGAATAAACTTCTCCATGTGGCTCAACAGTTAGGCTGCGCATCTGCAATGCGCAGGAAGCAAGCAAAAAGAGGGGATGGTATGGGGGTAAAAAGAAGTAAAACTGTAAAGCAAATCCCATAAAAAGAGGTTCAAAACATGAACGGAGCTCCCATCCCTTGGCACACGAATATAATCGAAGTAAACAGGCCCAAGAAAATTTTGATCTCATCCCCATTCCACAAACAGCCTTCGGCCCCGTTTAGGCACATTATCCATCATGGTGAAAGAACAATAGGCTCTGTAGAGCGACATTGTGGATTCCTAAAAGTGAAGCTCTTCAATCTCTTTAAAAGAAGCCATGCATCAGATTCTGAACAACCCTGGCTCATCTCAAGTACCACAGGAAGCGGAGCGTTCTTGCTTATCTCCAAGGTTATTATGCCCTACAACATCAAAAACATGAATGAGAATTTCTTGTTAAGTTATTTACTACAAAGGCAATGTCTGAGAGTAATAGAAAAGTGAAAAATTTTATATTGCTCCAATGTATAGGAAATGAAATTTAAACTGATTTGTATCAGAATATAAAAGATAAAGGAATGATTTAACAAAGAATCACAGTAAAATCATTAATAAAATCTAATTGATGAATGTTTAATGCAATTATTCTTGAGATAAGAAAGAACATTGAAATAACGGATCCATAAAAAACTTCAATTTGAAACGAGGACAGAAGATGAAGAAATAACAACAGTAAATAAACAAAAAGGGTAGAACGAAAGAAAGATAAAGATCAGGGTGAAAACAAAGAGGACCAGGGGAACCAAATATCTAGAGATATGATAATAATGACAGACATGAAAATTCATATTTATGTAGATATGTCTTTAGAAAAAAGAAATCACAGCCAAAAACATGCAAAATTATTAACTGAAATGTCCAGTTAATAAGCAAAGAGTCCAGAAAAAAATCAAGGTAGATAATAATGATACATGACATTCTATGATCTAGAATTTTTAATACAAATCTAAATATAAAATTAGAAATTTTGATTGAGATACAAAGGCGATAAGTAATTTCGGCTTGGTAGCTAACTCTCCAAGAAAACAGCTTTTTTTCAAGAAATATGAATAACAAAAGCAATATAAAATAGAAATAAATGATAAGAAACTGTTAGAAAAAAATCCAGGGTAAATCTTATTGATGTAAATAGAAGTATAAATGTCCATTACACAATCTCCATTACAAAGGAAATAAATAAAAACAGGATATAATAGAAAATGAAACAAATAATAAAGAATTCAAGCTAATAACTCAGAACAAACAAGAACTAATAATGGCTAAAACTAGCTATTAATAAATATTCTAATACTCCCCCTCAAGTAGAAGCATAGATGTCAATCATGTTTAACATGGAATTAAAATCGCCGAACAGTGATCGAGGAAGGTTCTTCGTGAGAATATCAGCCAGTTGGCCACTAAATAACACAAATGGAACACAAATCTCCACAAACTCGAACTTTTCCTTAATGAAGTGTCGGTCAATCTTAACATGCTTCGTGCGATCAAGTCGGATAAGCCTGTGAGCAATGCTAATGGTTGTCTTGTTATCACAGAACAATTGTAGGGGAGCGGAGACCGTTACACATAGTTCGTGGATCATGATAAGTGTTGAACTCATTTTTGTGAGGCCTTGTCTTCTCCTCCTTAGAGCCTAGATTCTAGCTCTAGAAATTTCATACTGACCATCCTAGAAAACTAGAATTGAGACTCACCCTTTTAGAAATTCCAGCCACTTCTTATTTTTCTTTGATGTCTAACATTTATGGCACAAGACTATCGTCTTATGAATGAGCGGTTATGGACTATTTTGTGAAAACGCAGAGGAAAAGTTCCCAATAGGACTTCAAGCCTTAGGAAGACATCGTCACGACCTTTTTCGTCACATACACACATCAAATACACAAAATTCACGACATTGCACGAAATCAGACTTCAATTAAGCCCAAAGGACGGGCGAAAATGTGAACTTCTCCGGATGACCTCCGACGACAAATTGGACTGCGCCAACGCGTCCGGGATACCAATTTTGGTAGGAAAGGACATCCATATTGCCATATTTTCGACACGAGAAAATTGGCACGCAAATCGATGAATTCGTCAAAACGACTTCCGACGGCGAAACAAACCGCGCCAGCACGTCCGGAACGTCAGAATTAAGCAAAAATGATATCAATTTTGCTACGTTTTGATGCGTGGGTGAAACACAAATTAAAATTTTATTTTTCAAAATATTAAATCATATTCATATTAAACCTAAATTTTATTTAGGTTCTCACCCGCTCCCTTAACCAAACATTTCGGCCCCGCATTCGACTCAATCCCGCGGCATTCTTTTTCCTTCTTCGACCGAGAGCCGCTCGGGCGGAGCCCTAGCTTTCGCACGCGCCTCTTCTCCCGCGATCGGCCGCAGTCGAGCTCGACGATCGAACCCCTGGCTGCTGAAATCATCTTCCTCTTCCCTCACACGCGGCATTCCGCTGCCGATTCAGCACGCGGCTCTCCTCGAGTTCCTCTCGACCGAACAGCCCTCCAACGGTGGAAAAATAAAAAAAATTATGGAGTTTTCGGGGCCGAAAATTTTAAAGGGGGAAGTGCTGCTGGATTTTTGTGGCTTTTTTTGTTTTTTTTTGGGTTTCTTTTTATCCAGGTGGAAGCTTTGATAGAAGAAGGCGTTACAGAAGCTTTTCTGGGTTTATTCTTGCATTCATTTTGGTTTGCGCCAAGAGGTAGCTTCTTTTCCTCACTTACACACTCAGTAACATCGTTGTCCTTATTGCAAAATATTTAACTATAACGGATAAGATTCTTGAGGCAATATTGGAGTAATTAGCGTTGTTGTCACTGCTTTATGGTCATCTTCCCTTACTATTTAATATTAACCATGAAAGCTACTGCAATGATTTTTTTTTTAAGGGTTGATTCATGCATATCAACTAAGCTGGTCTAGATCTTTGATTTGGTTGCTTGGGTAATATGAGAAGTAGGGCTGTCAAAAAGGCCCGTTGTTCGCGAACAGTTCGTGTTCGGTTCGTCAATGAGTTCGTGTTCGATTCGTTCGATAAGTAAACGAGACAAACACGAACAAATTTTTTTCGTTCGGTTAGTTAAACGAATCAAACACGAACAGTGATGCGTTCGTTCGTGTTCGAATCGTTATTGTTTGAAATATAAAATAATATAAAATAATTATATATAAAAAATTTATTATATTTTAAAACATTAAATTTTATAAATTATAATATATAATAAAATAATAATAATAATATATTAATATACTATAGTAGTAATATACTAATATAGATATTGTATATTTATATAATATAAGTTATATAATTAATATATAATATTATTTTTATATATTAATATTAG
>NW_018164640.1:705366-705694 GCF_001263595.1 Phalaenopsis equestris | reverse complement strand
GCTATGTATTTGCAAAATCTGAAATATTTGGGCTATGTATTTGCAAAATCTGAAATATTTGGGCTATGTATTTGCAAAATCTGAAATATTTGGGCTATGTATTTGCAAAATCTGAAATATTTGGGCTATGTATTTGCAAAATCTGAAATATTTGGGCTATGTATTTGCAAAATCTGAAATATTTGGGCTATGTATTTGCAAAATCTGAAATATTTGGGCGATGTATTTGCAAAAATCTGAAATATTTGGGCGATGTATTTGCAAAATCTGAAACATTCGGGCGATGTATTTGCAAAATCTGAAACATTCGGGTGGTGTATTTGCAAAA
>NW_018164640.1:704052-705157 GCF_001263595.1 Phalaenopsis equestris | reverse complement strand
CGTTGGAACATATGCTGAAATATTTCTTAATGCTGGAAATTACATTTTTGGGGTTTTTATCTACTTCCTTTGCTGCCCCTTGTTGAAATACATGTTGGAAGAATGTTTTAAATGCTGGAAATTACATTTCTGGGGCTTTTATCTTGCATCCCTTGCTGTCCCTTATTGAAATATATGCTGGAGGATGTTTAAATGCTGGGAATTACATTTTGGGACTCTCATTCTACTTCCTTTGTTGTCCCTTGTTGAAATACATGTTGGAAGTTGTCTTAAATGTTGGAAATTACATTTTTTAGGCTTACATTTTGCTTCTCTTGCTGCCTCTTGTTGAAGTGTATGCTGGATTTGAGTCTTGGTTTGGGATGATGCCTTAGCCATGAGCTTCCTATTCATTTAGCTGGATTTGAGTCTGGTTTTTGGAATATTGCCTTACTTGCGAGCTTTTGATTAAAATTGAAATTGAAAGACTTTGATAATGGTGTGATTTTTTTTTTTTAGAGGTTTAGAAAGATGTTCCCTATGAATTGTTATCCTATATTTTATGAAATGAAGAAGGCTTTTGAAGTTTCATTTTGGGTTTGATATAAATTGAAGTCATGTTGGGTTTGGAAATCGATAAAAGCGCGACTTGGAAAGGATATCTTTTTCGGGATTGATCCAATCATTTTCTTTTTAACAAATTTAAATGTTTTAGACCGAAACATTTGTGAGTTTTATTAATTTAATTTGGTTTTAAAAATGAATCGGTCTCATTTTCGTTTGTTTTATTTTATTTTTAACGATTTTTTTATTTTATTTTTAACGGTCAAGCTAAAAATGGGAATTTCCGATTTAATTAAATTCAGAAATGATTTATAATCTCAAAGGAAATAAGGGAGAAAGAGAAGATAAGAGAAAACTGAAATTGAAATTTGAATTTTTGGAATGATACAATCTAAAGAGGAGACAAGGTAGCGAACAATCCACCTTCTCTTTTTAAGGAAAAATGAATTGCAAATTGGAAGACTACTTGGAATCGGAAGAAATGAGAATTTAGATAACGATTGAGAGATTAGTGGACTTACTCTTAGATCCCTTAAGCTTTGAATCAATTTAAAATCCAATT
>NW_018164640.1:703259-703846 GCF_001263595.1 Phalaenopsis equestris | reverse complement strand
AAACATCTAACCTCAGTTTAGAAGATAAGTAGGACACTAGACACGAGGGTGCACTAGATTGTGATTCATGCCTGATTTAATTAGATCAAATAATGAAATTCTTACCTTAACTTGACCAAAACTGAAACCCAATGCTCTGGGATTTGAATTTGTCCTACATTCAAATCCTCCTGGCAATTGGGGACATTCCAATACCACATATAAATTTCCCATTCTTGATCCTTTATATGTGGTATGGTTCATTTTATTTGTTTATCTTTTCTCTATGATTTACCTTTTTCTATTAAGTCTTTTTCAGGTCGTACTTCCCTCTTTTATGCAGCACATAATAACTAAATTAAAAGGAGCAATGGACCTGCCAGGTGTACAGGTTTAATTTATATTACAGCATTTTATTTTCGCAGCATGTTATATTGTTTTCATAGCTTATTATACTATTTCTCTCAGCATGTTATACTGTCTTTTCTTTCTACTTTACACTATACTGTTCTTTTCTGTTATACTGCATGCTTAGTTACTGTGATACACTATGCCTTAGATTAGGATAATCTAGTGGTTAGGCGTATTTTCAAAACTAAAACTAAACC
>NW_018164640.1:696582-703075 GCF_001263595.1 Phalaenopsis equestris | reverse complement strand
CCGTATGGTACGGTGTAAATCCTCCTGTCTTTTAGGCTATTTGCACAGTCTGACGTCGTGCAAATATAAGTCCTAAATCTTAAATAATTTGCAGGATTGAGACATCAAATAATTATCTCTTCAAAGACATAAAGCCAAACAATAGGATAGTTAGGACATCTCTGGGGTTTCTCCTGGATCTGTGATATCCCCTACTTTTCTTCTCTTTGCATTCCTTAAATAATTGTTCCTATTTTGAATCTTTCTCATTTGATTTTCCTATGTCCAACCGTGAAAACCTAAATTTTGAAATCTTGAAAACGAAACCACCTGATCTTAATCGAGAGTTTTCTTAAATGACTCTCAGTTATTTAAGATATAATTAACTATAGGGGTTTGCCTCTATAGGGAACCAGGAACCCAGATAAAATAAACCCTATTTAATTTTTTATGTTAGATAGGGGAACTTGTTGGCCTTTTTATAAAAATATTTCGCAGACCAAACGGATGTCACAAATTGTTTAGTCTAGATGATTAAATCCCTATTATAAGTAATATATTTATTCTTCGGGATAAATGTATTGCTTATAGTATTGTATTAAATCATCTAAACTATTTAAAAATGTGAGACTCGTTTGGTCTCACTTATTTTAAAAATTAAAATGTTACTTCTTTAAAAAAAAAAGTTATATTTATATTTAAATTATTTTCAAAATCACAAAATCACACCTTTTTCAAACTACGAAAGTGAAAGTTGAACAATAAAACGGCTGACAATAAGTAACCAAAAAGCTTCACAAATTTCCATAGACATGGACCAAAATTCAGCTTCCGCACTGCTCCGAACAACTACAGACTGCTACTTGCTTTTCCACGTGACCAAGTTTTCCCACACAAATGAGCATTACGCCGAGGTAGATCGCCAATCATAGACAGACCAAGCCCTAATCTTCTGTCTCCTCCCAGCCGTTGCAACCCCTTTCTCTTCCTAGCCGTTGCAGCCCCCTCTTCATTTCCTACAATTTCCTCCCCTTCCTTTCTCTGATCTTACCAATGCTAGCTACTAGTTTTCTCTTTATTTATATGTATTTTTGCTTAGGTCCTAATAAGTCGTTGGTTTTCTAATTTCAAGTATTCTTCCCGATGTTCCCTCTTTCGAGGTTGTATCATTCAGCGAAGTGATGCAACGGTTGTATCTCGACAAGGTGGTGTGTATCCCGCTCCGCTACTTCTACTTGACATCTCCCCTTGTCACTACCGCCCTCTCAGGTCCTCTAGCGGGTTGTTCGACCTCCCGTCAAGCTTACTCCAGCAGTCCCGACGAGCAACACCTTCCTCTATTGTTGCACTACTCCCTATGCCTCCTTCCTCTGTCGCACCTCCAAGTCGTTCCTCAGCAGGCGACCGTGCCTCTCAGTGTTCCCACAACAGGCTGTCGGGCCTCCCAACCCTCCCACAACAATCTACCGCACCTCCTAGCCCCTCCCCAGTAAGCTACCACACCATTCGAACCCTCCAGCACTCCCACCTCCGCTGACCAGCTCTTTGCCACTCCCCTGCGCTAAAGACTCATTTGACACCCCTCTAGCAGTCGCCGTCTCCTCGGCTGTCCCGTCCAACAGGCCTCTAGCCTCCCCCATCGGCACCTTCCAAGACTAATTTATGTTCCATGCTTAATCTATTTCCCGCATTTCTCTATTTTATTTATTATTTTGGTGTTGCTTCACATTTTTGTTTGTGTTCATTTTACTGCTAATGTATTCTTGCTTGTTGTTCATCTGTCCTTGTTGGTGAGGAGTCAACATTGTACTCAGTTTTTATAATTCAGTAATAAAATTTGTCGCATATGAGTCCTGATTTGGGTTAACTCTGCTATCATTATCATTCTGAAATAATTACAAGGGCTTCTAAGTAATTGAACAAATCAGGTTATTTATATGAAGAGCAAGAGATCCTCTTTTGGATATAGTTGATTAGTTGTAAATACAAATTTGATCCCTAGTGGATTTTGCTAGGGTTCCAAGGCTTCTATAAGCTTTATGATGCTCCTTCTCTGCGAGCTTCAGAGATCAATGTAAGACATCAAAGGTTCCTATCCCCAAGTTAAATTTTCTTTTTACAAGCTCCATTGTCAGCCCTTATCCGATTTCTTGCAAATTTCAACTGACTATCCACCCGTTTCCATGCAAAGCTATCTCATATACCCATGCTGCCACTATTCCCCGCCACCAATTTAATAATATCAGTAAGCAAAGACCTGTGAATAAGAGAACGGAAATGTAATAATAGAACAAGCAGACTAAGGACCTACAGGAAATACAACAATAACAACAACAAGCCTTTATCCTACTAAATGTAGTCGGTTACATGAATCTTTTTTCTCCATTGCATCCTATTGTGTCATATTTTCATCAAAAAGAAAAATCTTGTTGAAATTAATCATATTTAGAATGTCCCAATCATCATGAGCACTAGTAATAATACACAGAAATTAAATGCAAACTATAACTGACACATCTAAATTCTGTAAATTTATACAAACAATACAGCGGATCTTGAGCATTGCATCAACAAAGCTTTATTGGGTCTCATTGCCCTTCTTTGTCCTTAATTTTTTTTTCTTGAATATGCACCATGAAAAATAAATATAGGAATGACATGCTAACATGACAACAAATTAAAAAGAAAAAGAAAAAAAAAGTGGGGAAATGTAATTTCATGTGTATAAGCATAACATTTCATAGTTTGACAGGCAGTGCCGTAATCATACCAAGTCCAATGGTTGTCTTTAAAGAGTCATAAAAAAACTAAGAAAATAACGAAAAAAGACAAATGGTGTTGTGCACAAGAAGATATCCAGTGAGGTATTTAAACATTCTTAGGCGTTCGAGTATCTAAGTAGCTAATATGGTAGCCAACAAATTCAGTATCAAAATACAGTAAAGTAACCTCCACCACCTACCTGAGATACCCAGCACGCAAGTGTCGTGAACCAAAAGAATGAGCATTCTGAAAGGTCAAATCACATAATAGAATGAACATTCTGAATGGTTCCAGCCTTACGCTGAATATCAACAATATCTTATCTATTGTGTAATTTTTTTTACTAAAAATACAAACTAATACAATAGATTGAATCACTAGATATTTAAATTAAGGCGTGAAAAAAGCACTAGAACACCTTCTGAGAAAAAATATTTGCTAGCAAGAGCACCCGTAGTTATTGAAAGCAGGAAATGGTAAGACATTGAAATTTAAAGATATGATGAACACTAAAAGTACCTCATACATAGACAAGAAAAGCTGGTATTTTTTCATTGTCTCTGTCATATCTGCTTTTATTTTCTTGTCTGAAGAAGAAAGAGCAACAGAGACATCCTCGGGTGAGTAGCCTATACCAATTTGCACAACCTAAAAAAGAAAATATAGCTTCCTATTTTGAACACGTTCATCAGAGGAAGAAATATAAAACAAATTACCAAATTTAGACCTAAACTCACATTGTGATCAATGAAGACCTCAGATATGTAACTACCGTCATCAATATAAACAAGAAGTTCATAGGTACTCCGATGCTTGAACTGGAATCTCTTCACACCAGTCAAAATACACTGTAAATGTTATAATATTACAGAGCCTCAAAAGCAAGCAATAGAAGTCATATTTCTGCAATTAAAAATTTTCATCATCCAAAAAAATATATATATCAAGAGATTTTTTTCTCAACGAGAAAATACACTAGTTAAGTTTGTTGCACAATGGATCTTTTTATTCTAAAAATTTAAAAAGAATAAAAGCGACTAGAAAAAATAATAATCCTAAATTTTTAATAGATGAACAAGTGGGGCAAAGCTCAAGATGATGCAAAGATTTCAAGGTTTAACCACAATTCAAATGAGGAATAATTAGAGTTGTGCACTTGATGAACAAGCCGAACTCGGCTCCATTAATACTCAATCAAGTTTGCTTAAATTTGTCAACAAACAACTTTGAATTTTAAAAACTCGAAGGTTAAAGGAACAAAATATAAACATGGTGCAACTCGTCCATTTATTTTCATGAATAAAATTCTCTATTGCTCATCAACTAACTTATTAAATGCTCAATAGTAAACTTAATGATAGCTCATATCATATATAATATATTATTTAAAAAAAATTGATTAACTATAACATATTTAATTATATAAATTTAATAGAAATATACAATTATTCAATATCAAAGATATTTTAAGTTTAATTATTAGCTACATATTTAGTTTATTAATATATATTTATTAACACATAATAATCCACTATACTCAATTTATAATATTTTTTTAAATTTAAAGGTCTATAATGTTACCAAGCAATACTGTTTGAGTTGAAATATGCTAGCACAATCTACCAACACCTCATGAACAAAATTTTAAAAGATATCATCGCAAGTACTATAGAGGTATATGTCAATGACATGCTGGTGAAAAGCCTAGAAACATCTTAACATATCTCTCATCTGAAAGAATGTTTTCAACATTTTTGATACTACAGCTTGTGCCTTGACCCAACCAAATGTGTCTTTGGGGACACGTCAAGGAAATTCCTTTGATTCATGGTCACTTATCGGGGAATCGAAGAAAATCCTAAGAAAATCAGGGCACTCAAAGATATGTTGCGCCTAAAGAATATTAAAGAGGTGCAATACTTGAACAGATGCATAGTTGCTTTATCCCGTTTCTTGGCTCACTTAGGAGATAAATATCTACCATCTTTTAGGATAATAGGGGGCACTCAAAACAATGGCTTCCAATTGACGGATGAATGTTAGGCCGTTTTCAAGCAACTAAAGACGTTGTTGGCCTCGCCACCCCTCCTTTCAAAACCTGTCCAAAAAGAGATGCTATATATACGTCGCTATTTCTCCTCAAAGGATAAGCTCTGTTCTAGTGAGGGAAGAAAAGATGATTCAACGACCTATCTACTATATTAGCAAGATTCTCTTTGGCACGAAAAGTTACTAACAATTGTTAAACAAAATTGCACTAGCCCTAATGTTCTCAACTTGAAGGTTACGCCTGTATTTTGCCTACAGCATCGACATCATCTCCCATTAAGAGCTATCTTACAAAAAATCAGATAGGTCCAAAAGTTTCATCAAATGGTCAATGAAATTAAAAAAATTTGGCATTCGCTGTCTATCTCGATCGGACATCAAATCACAAATACTTGTTGAATTCGTGGTCGAATGCACAATATTTATCCTCAAATTTAATTTGACTTGAGACTTTAAATTTAAATTGCAAATTTTATTTTTTATTGTATAATTTTTATGATTTTAAATTATATGTATAAGATCATATATAAATATAAACTTTTCAAAATTTTTAAGATATATTTTTCAACTCCTTTGACAGTGACGTTTAAAAATATGGGGCAATTGATCTGTCCGCAAAATATTACTTTAATCATGCACGTATCTCAGAGCTTTTCAAACAATAAACATTCAAAATTTAAATTCAATAGCATTCAGGGTCTCGATTCCAACATGCTTATAGTCAAGCTAAATGTCTTGATAAGGCGAGCCAAATGAAGTTAAAATTAGTTTGATCTGAGTCTGAATAAGCCCAGATCAAGTCATTTAACCACAATTGGAGGCTTTGGGATGGGCAATTGAACGGCCAATAGATTCCAAATCTAACAAGCATATAGTCAAATCAAGCGTCTGTTGGGGCGAATCCAATGAGTCCAATATAACTCGATTCTGATATCATTAAGGCACACAAATGCTCCTGGATCATTATTCGATCAAGGGAATCACTCCGGGTAGTCTGATAAAGTGACATGAATTCAAGAAGTATTTACGGAGGATGTCACTCCCAAAATCTATAAATAGTCTCACTCCCTTCATGAAATGAGACTTAAGATCTAGAACTGGAGGAAGAGGTTGAATGGGAGATCAAAGCTCTTGAGGGTTCCTAAAATCCACCACCGTTGGAATGTCCCCGATTAGTTGTCTCAGTCGGACCACTAATGCCCGGTTGTTGTCATCGTTGAAATACTGATGCTCGGCCGCTATAGCCGTCAGACCATCGTCGCCGCTTTTAAGCCACAGTCAATTGGCCACCACCGTTTTCCAACCACCTTCGTCAAACCGCAATTACCACTGAACCACCATTGCCACTTCTCAGACACTGTCGACAGGTAGCCGCTGCAGCTAAACTGTCATTGTCGATAGTCATAGTTAAGATGTCACAACTTCCCGGCCAACACCGATTGGTTGATGTAGTCGTCATATTGTCGTTGTTGTCGAGTCACCGCCACCAAATCCCAATCGCCTCTTTCTGGCCATCACTAACAAGTTATCACGACTACTCGGTGACCATCGATCAGCTACCGTCGTCGTCGCCTGGTCCCCACCGTCAAGCCACAACCACCGCCAGACCACCATTGCCGTCAAGCCACAACCACCGTCAGACCACCATTGCCACTTCCAAGCCACTGATCGTTGTCGGCGTTTAAAAGGGGGAAGTTGCGTT
>NW_018164640.1:665039-691080 GCF_001263595.1 Phalaenopsis equestris | reverse complement strand
AGAGGAAAGGGGGAAAACAGGTAAAAGGGTTAACATATATATAAATATATATATATATATAAATATATATATATATATATATATATGTAAATATATATTTATATATATGAATTAAAACACAATTTTACCCGCGCGCGAAGACGCGACAAAATGGATATCCTCCCTAAGCAAAATTGACGTTCCGGACGCGGTGGCGCAGTCCGTTTCGTCATCAGAGGTCGTTTCGACGAATTCATCGATTTGCGCGCCAATTTTCTCGTGTCGAAAATATGGCAATATGGGCGTCTTCCGTGGGCAAAATCGACGTTCCGGACGTGCCGGCGCAGTCCGTTTCGTCATCCGGGGTCGCTCGGACGACGTCGTCGACAGTCAGGTCAAAACGCGTCGAAATTCAAATTTCACAAAATCTCGACCCGCGATCGATCGTCACAAGTGGTTTACTCGAGTCCTCGGCAAATAACGGTGCAGGCGATGCGAATTGCAGCAATCGGACGCGTCGACTCTCTGAATTGCAAAGCTGGTGCGCGCAGAAGTGCGAATTGTGCAGAAGGCCAACCTAAGGCTCGGAAAGGTCTTATAGGAATCCATTTTGGGTTTCCTCATGTCGGTTTCATCCTTCTAAGTGTTAGAAGTTGATACCAAACACGCGAAACTCCAAAAGAGGACAGAAACAGGTCGAACTAAAACGAGGCGGGCACCACTTCTAAGGTTCTAAGATAGTCGCAGGAAGACCCCTGAGGCTAGATCCTAACTCCTACGAGAAAAACTAGACCTCACGAAAATTGAGGTCAACAATCGTCATTATCGCCACCACTATAGTTTTCGTCAGGCCATTTCCCTAAGTATTATGTCACTCCACTAACGAAAGTCATGTCACTTATATAATCTTGATCCTGGCCAGTTAAGGGTAAGCAGTCTTGTAACTTATAACAACATAGTAAAATTATTTCAATCAGAAAAGGCTCTTGATTTTTTTCCCTTATGGGTTTCCACCTGAAAATTTGTTATTTTCTGCTTGGTCAATTTTGTTTACCTGTGTGCGTGGAAATTTCGTGCAACACTAAGACATAAATACATCACTTTAACACTGCAAATTTACTAGCAAACGACAATCTTAAAATTTTTATTTTGCAAAACTCATCTTGCAAATTAGTAACTACTTTCTTGGAAATACTGATCCACACAGCATTTAGAAGCTAATAGCGATTTCAAACATATAAGTCTTGTTTTTTTTAAAATTTTATAATACTTCCAAGGACTTGATATATAAAACAAACTAACTTTAACTTTCGAAACTACATCTTCATTGATGCGGGGGCTAAATTGGCGCCCGGTTACAGGCGCTAAGACAACGCTTGGTCTGGGGCACTAAATAACGATGGAGAAGCTGCGCGAAGATAGAAAGAAACGTGAAGCAAGAGCAGTATCGCGAACTATCGGGATCTGAGAATGAGGCTATCGCACCGAGGAAGTGTTTCTGGATTCTTCTTGCCTTCCTTTTGTCTGGGACTTTTCCTTTTTATTTCTTTCCTATTTTCTCCATTAAGAGTCTATAAATTATTTTTTTTTGTATAAGAGTCAGTTTTTGGCAGAGTTTATTTTCATATTCCTGTGCGGAGTCATTTTTCCCTTTGTCGGTTGTATTTGAGGAAGTGGTGATGCTCCGGTTATATCCGCTCTGAGATGGTGATTGTATCCTTCCTTTTTACTTTCCCCAAACCTTCTCATCCCCACTTCCAACCACCGTCCTCCCCACCTCTGTCACTCGAACAGCCGGCCAACCCCCTTTCCTCCAGTTTTACTATTGTCCGGCCATCCTCCCTCCTTCCAAGCACTCCTAACCGATTGTTCCTCACCCCACTACCACTGCCCTTATTGTCCAGCACCTTCCAAGCCCCCTCCGCCTTCATCCAGTCACCTATGACCATACTTGTTGTCTTCGGGATTCTACACCTTCCCCTCACTGCCATCGGAATTCTTTTGCTGCCACCACCTCCGCTAGCCATCCCGACCCACCTAGCCGACCTCTACCACCCCTGGAATACACTTAAGAGGTGTTTGCTTGTGTCTTTTTATGTTTTAGTGTTGTTATTTTCCGTTTGTATCATGTTGTAAACCTATTTTAATATTAATGAAAATTTTTTTTTGTGTTTCTCCTGTTTCCCCACTAGTTCCAGTATCATTCATTCTTCTACATTTTATAATAGCTCTTCAAATAACTAAAAAAAAAAAAAAAAAAAATTGCAAATGCAGGAGGCAGGATTCATCTAGTTTAAGAGGTTCCATGAAATACAGCACGTCCGCTCATCATTATAAACATCAATACATCATTATTCGTCAATCTTAAACACTAGTTGATAAGTGAAAAGTGTCTCAATGCAAAGTAAAACATCCAGTATCATACATTACAATGAAGCATTAAACTCTTCTCGCTAAAATTTAGCCTTGCTGAGATGGAATAACAACGTTTGTTGTTTCAAAAGAGTGAAGATAGAATAGAGTCAATAAACTATATATCTGCAATCCTTAAAAAGACTAAAAATATGAATGAAATCAGAAGAATAAAAGAGATAACAATGACTAAAATGAAACTATGGAACAACAACAAAATCAACAGATTATGATGATTAAAGATCCAACAACTATGGAAAGATTTGTAGTTCCAGCCTAGCTAAATCAAAACATCAAGAAAACCTTAATTCTTCCTTGAATGGATGATGTCATGTCCTTCTCTATAATCCATTTTGCAAGCAAACATGCCAAATATGTAAAAGGAATTTCCTTCGCTCTAGTTAGAATAGTGAAGTTGTTAAATTCATTAATTGTGACATCCTCGTCCATTGCATAGCCATCCTGTACAGACTCAGCAACATCAGCGACAATGCAAGGTTCAACATTCAAGCTGCTGCCATAAGTAGGCCTTCCTGCTATGCTTTCCTTGGCATGGACAAATCCTTCATTGAAATTTCTACCAAATTCTTGAGAAATTGGGTTTTCCGTGCTATCTCTTCTTGTATTAGGATCAACATTTTTGTCAACGTATGGTCTCTCATTGACAGTAACTGATGTAGTTCTAGCATCTGCAATTTTTCAGAAGTATAAAGAAGGAAAAATGAAATGTCAAGGATGATAAAATTATACCTAAATGCTAAACTAAGAGTACAATGACAGGAAAATCTCCTGAATAATTTGAGTAAAGCATGCAAGCAAAAACTACACCTCAGCTTACTCTTCAAGTAAAAGGATCACCATAATCTAGAGCTTATATTCAGCTATTTAAATAGCTATTGAAAAAAATATGTCAGCAAATATTTTTGTTTTCAGTGACTCATACCAATGAAGACAGATCTGACAAAGGAGTTCACATTGATGGGAAGAATTGATCTTGGGAAAGGAACGAAACCATTCTTAGGTTGTGTAAGAAGCAATAACCATGGACTGTAAGTTGCCCAAAGAATATATTGATCTAGCAGAAATTGTTCGAGAGTTTTAACACATCCTTTTGGAGAATTAAACCGCAAGATATCCAGAGGAAAATATGTGGGGTTAATATAAATTGGCATTTTCATCTCTTCTTTTCAGGAGAATGATTTGGTTCCAAAGACAAAAATTGATGAATTCTAATGTTACTCTATAGTCCGGATTGATGGGAAGGGTTCATCTCGAACATGGAATAAATGAATGCTGAAGTTGAATGAAGCGAGACCTATGAAAACACAAGTAATGCATGGAAATATGCTGTTCAAAAATGAATAACTTTGGGTTTCCTTACCGGAGACTTGCACGAGCTTCAGTAACAGGCCCTGTCCAAAGCCCCAACTGAATAATTTTATAGAGAGCAAAAACAAAATAACATTATCATTTTGTTTTGTCTCGTATCTTTCAGTGATTTTTGCTCACAATATTTCATAGCAACATGGATTTTTTCCCATGCAATCCATCATATATGCATACTCATATTGCAATCATTAAGATGTTCATTTTGAAACCATCACACATCCTCATTTCAAATTTATAATTGAATCATTTCCTTAGGTTTTCCAAACCACATTGTCAGACTCCTTTTAGCCTCTTGAGTCAAAATAAAGAGGGAAGTGTGATTGAATGATAAAATGAAATGATTTTACTAGCATGCCACTTGAAAAAAGATGAATATCCCATCATACACTCGACTCTAGAAAATTACTGATATGCCAGCTAGAGGATAAAGAGGACAAAAGTATAACCAAAATCCAATAAAAAGGTCACTCCTTTTCTTTAAACATATTTTAATTAACATTCATCCATACCAACTGTTTAACCCATCATGGAATTAAATAAAACATTAAAAAATGATTGATAACATCAGCATCAATGCGGATCCATTCAGATAAGCACTAATACAAGGGGTACATGAGTGGTAGAGAAAAAAGAAAGTGAACTAGGGAAGTGGAGGGAGGGGATGAGGGGGACAGAAAGAGAGAGAAAAAGAGATGACATAGACAAAGAGGAAAATAGCAGGAAAGAATGAAAGGAGAAGAGAGTGAGACTTAGTATTATTTTTGTAAAAAACTGAGAATATCAAATAAAGCATCATAAGCAGACATAAAACTACTCAGGGCCCACATACATATAGAAATTAAGTAAGAGGAACAATATTTTATATTTCCAAAAGAAAAAGAAAGAAATTCACTCTTCTGGCATTTGAACAGAAACTGATTTATCACTGCCAAACAGCAGTCAATTTCTGAATCAATGGATCTCCTCTCTTAATTTAAATGGCTTGCGCATGGAAAATAGCTAAAAATTTTAGCAGATGAAGTCATTGTGCAGAAGGGCTCCTTACCTTGAATCAGGCGGGGGTTGCTTAGATTAAGTGGAATTGAAATATTTGCTGGTGAAACATTATTGTTGATGTGACCTTCAGAAGAATTTGGATCATTACTACTATGTGGAATTGAAATATTTGCTTGTGAAACGTTATTGTTGATGTAAGCTTCTGAAGTATTTGCATCATTGCTATTAACAGTATTAGAGGGCCATGCTGCAAGGGTCGCTCTTTGACACAATGGAAGTAAGGCTTGTTTCCTGTATTTGCGGCAATAAGTAAGAGACAAAAAAAGGAATAAATAACTACTCATATGCAAATAGTTCTCCTGGTAAACTTTCAAAAGGTTTAAATTTCCCAGGTTACAGAAAAAATAATCCATTTCGCATAAATCCAAGGGTTGCTAAAGAGTAAAAGCATAAATAGGAAACGAGAGATCCAACAAAATAACCAAACCATAATAGCATTTATGTTTACATGTTCGCAGAAAATTACAAGGCAAAAATTTGGACAAGATAGCATTCTTCAAAGTTGCGTGCATCAACTAACTGGCCAATAAGAGAAGGCTAATAAAATTAAGTGTGCATGGCTGAGAAAGCTAACGGAGTAATACAGCAACTGGTAAAGAGTAAAACGGGATGATAAAAAAATATATCTTCGTTGCCTAGTGCATGAAACCATATGAGTTTACCTGCGTAATGTAATGATAAATGGAAGGAAAAAAAATAGAAGAAGCAAAAATATGGCATCAGAATCAGCATGTGCTACCACAACTATGAAAAGCTTATACGTACCTTTTGCCTCTAGGTGGCTTGTTTACTTCATTAATAAGTCTCTGACGTGCGGCATCAAGATCCTCAACCAGCCCTCCAAGAACATCCACAACTTCGGGGACAAGTACAAAAAGACCCCGTCGAATTTGTACATTTTGTATGATAATCTATGGTGCCACAAGTTCAATAATACTTTACAAGCCCATTTAAAAGATGCAAAATTTAAACTGAATTACAAAACAAGAAAAGGAAGAATGGCAGGATAAGTGTAAGATAAAAACAGAAAAGGAGGTTCCTGACAGTATTATCTCGTATATAGTAAAAGCTGAAAGAGAAGGCGGAACTTTTCTTTCCAGTTCTCCTGCATACTTCTAAGAGTAATGCCTAACCTATTTATAGAAGCCTGAGAAACCCGCTGAGGTTGCTTTAAAATTCTTTAAAAAAAAACAGTTATAATATTGTAAATTAAACTCAACTCGCTATAAAATGGTGGAATTAACAAGGAGGCTCACATACATAGAAGACAAAACATTGGTTCCTCAACGAACTTCATTATTTACCTATTAAGCACTATGTTAATATCACATTCCGGGTCCGGAAGGCGGTGCAATCCGGCAACGCAGGGCATGATGAAATGAATTGAACCTGTTTTGCATTCTCAAAGAAAGATTTTTATGGAAAAATAAAAAATAGAAAGAAAATATTAATTTTATTCATACAGAACAATCCACTGATACAACTTAAAGGAAACAAAAACTAGTTGAATCAAAACAGAAATGATTATAAGAAAAGACTATCCGGACCCAAAAAGAAAAATACAATAGAAAAAGAAAATACTAAAAAAAATACTAAGACGAGAAAACTAAAACTGAAAAGTATGCGTTAGTTGACACGGTCTTACTGGTGGTTAAAAGTGTGGATTTGACAAATAAACTCGGTAAATAACAATTATCCATTAAAGCATGAATAGCAAGAGAAATGGGGCATGCAATAGAAATAACAAATAAGAATTATTACTACGTGCATATATAACATCATAAAAAACAAGAGAGTGATAAACATCAAATATGCTTATTTATCATAATAAAAGATACAATCATTTCCAATAAAGTTTCTTATATTATATTTTTTATTTATTATTTAATATACCCTGAAACCATGAAAGCAAATACAAACCCAAGGAAACATGGCGAATTCATGTAGAGTCATTAATTTGTGAGTTCGCCGGCCCGGCTAGTGAATATCCAAAAGGATTTCATGGACTTTTTTTAAAGCACAATTATAAAAATTAAAAATATATTACTTCATGTAGGCTTGTGATATGACAAATGTAAATTTCATACAAGTGTAAGAAACAGAAAATAGCATAATTACAGGATTAAATCAATAATGCAGAAATTTGTAGCAATAGAGTAAGCTAATTAGTCATTTTATTATAGGTAATAGTTGAAGCCTATAACAAGACACAATACTATGAATGTACTACATAACAAGGATTGCCTCCAACTAAGACGGGTACATTTATCATCTAATAAAAAAGCAGTTATTCAATTCAATGTCGTAAACGCGATACTTCTATGAATTTGACAGTTAGAATATATATCCTACACTAGTTAGTAAATAAGGTAAAATAAATTTGAAATTAAACCTATCTATTTATGAAATTAGATGCAAACAAAATAACCTTTAATTATTATCATTATTATTATTCTTATTATTATATATTTAAAAGTAAAAAGTTATGAACATTTAACCTAGCAAACATGATTAAAATAATATCTTTTTTTTTTGAAGTTTTGATAGGGAAGAAAAATTTTTTATTTCCAAATAAAATTTTGGGAGATTTACATGCATCACCTAAAACCTAATAAACCACAAAGATAGCATCTTTACATCCTACAAATTTCTAAATCTCATTTTTCCTATGTATTGTCATATGTCCATAATTTGCTAAATCTTGTGGGAAAATGGATTTGCCGGAATTATAGAAGCTGATGTGCGCAGCAGATTGGAGGAAGTGGGAGAAAAACGAGGGTTATCTTCCTCGATGGTTGCGGGTAGGAGTAGACGAAAGGAGTAAGAGGTAGATTTTGTGGTCTCTGCACATCACAGCCCCGCTATTGCCTTCCCAATAGCTCTAATGGCTCCTATGTCACAGGGGCTCGGTGATTAAGGCGACGGTTTAGGCGAAATCGGGAGAGAGGGAGGAGAGAGATCGCTTGCAGAGTTCGAACGATAGAGAAGGAAACAAGCAAAGGGTTTGTTATGGATCGGAGGCCTACGACCCCATTAAATACGAAATCAAAGCGGTGCGATCAAACAATTCGGGAAGGCAATAGAAGAGGGTGTAAAGAAGAAAAGAAAAGATTCACAAAATCCAAATCAAGAAGTTGGTAAAGCGGTGAGCAAAGAATAAAATGAGAAAATTTTGGTGCTTATATACTACCCTCCTTAAAAGAATTTGGTCCTCAAATTCATATCTTAATTCTGGAACAGTTGCAGATACTTCGCAATCATCTCTTCTTCAATCTTCCAAATTGCTTCTCGTTATGACTGGTTCTTCCAAAGCACTCTGACAAAAGGAATAGATCGACGAAGAAGTTGTCAAATTTCATGCTCCAATATGCGATATAGTACATCTTCATAACTTAGGTCTCCTTGAATCACCAATGACCAATACTGGATAATATGAGAATTATCATGCACAGCACCAAAGTAGAGAGACATGGAAAATAGTGTGTACTTCTGTAAGTCTCAAAAAGAGGGTTAAACAAGACCCTCAACCACCTCGAAAGGAATAATGAAACGAGGCTAAAGCTTCCCAGCCATGCGAAATCATGTAACTTCGTGCATAGGTGAAAACGTCAGAAAAATGTGATACTGGACACTGAATTCAATCACTATGTTTTGGGTCAAAGTATTTCTGACGATCCTAGGTCGATGTAGTCGATCTCGAATTTGACAAACCTTCTTCATAGCTTGATTCACTAGTTGAGGTCCAAATATTCATCTCTCACTGACCTCGAACCAACATAAGTGGGATCCACACTTTCTATCACAAAGTGCTTCGTATGGCGTCATGCTGATAGTAATATGTAAGCTATTGTTATAAGCAAACTCTACTAACAGAATATAGTGTTCTCGGCTACCTCTGAAGTCCAAAATGCAAGCTCTCAGCAAATCTTCTAAGGGTTCAATGGTACGCTCCAACGGTCCATCTGTCTAAGGACGAAAAGCAGTACTTTAGTTCAATCTCATGCTTAAAGCTTCTTGCATTTGTTTCCATAGCATGGAAGTAAATCTTCCATCTCAATCAGATACAATAACAGTTGGAATTCCATAAAGTTAAATGATATTGTCAATGTAGAACATGGCTAATTTATTCACTGAATAAGTTTGCTTGATTGGTAGAAAATGAACTGACTTAGACTATTACCCACAACCCAAATAACATCATATGCTTGCTTCGATCTCGGCAAGCCAATCACGAAGTCTATGTAACTTAGGAGCCCTTAGAGGAGCCGCCTCCTTCCGACTTATCCGAGACCCTAATCTAATATATTTCCTAAGGTACAAGGAGTCCTTAGAGGAGCCGCCTTTCTCTGCGGTACAAGGTTTTCTATCGGATTGTATGTACTCACGAACGATACGAGACCTTACGTCTCAAAAACATTCAACGAGTGTATATTAGGGAGCAATAAAAACGTAATGAAACATATGAGGGCATAAATTAATATTACTACAAATAAACACGCACAAACACACAAGCACAAATTTTATATATATATATATATATATATATATACAATGCATGACAAGGCAAGAGAAATGAAGATCTGTGTTCGGTTTAATACCTTAATTGTTGAGAAAATAAGAAATCATGTATGGAGGAACAAATAAAGAGAAAGTATAGACTGGGAAGAGGTGACAAATGATTATCATAAGGGAGGCAAGAGTAAAAGAAGGGCAGTCTCAAAACTATAGTTCGTCCATAAAAGAGATGTCAAAAAAGATTGCATATTTATTCCATAATAAAACAAGAGATAGCCAAAGCATGAATTTCTTGTAAATATACAGTCAAGGAAAAGATTAACGCCAGCAATTTTGCAGAGGATTTTTTTCCATGACTCAAACCTATGACATTCAAATTATAATGGAAGAATCTTAACAACTTCTCATAGCAGCCCTCGTCATTAATTCATAATCAACCAACCTAATAATAACTATAAATATTATTAGTCATAATATCATGGATGGCATGATCTAACAGAAAACAACACTATAACAAATAAAGAAGATGACAAAAAAAATATGGCACAAAATAATATTGACTAAATTGAAAAGCAAAATGACTCATCGCTAATGACAAAAGCAGGCGACCTGCATTGCATCAATTTCCCACAATGAAATCAAAAATAAATCTATTGATAGCACAATCCAACATAAAAACAATTAAATAACAATAAGGATGACAAGAAAAAAAAAAGATATAAAATAATATTGATTGAAGTGACAAGCACAATGAGCAAGAATAAGAACATAAAAAGATGAATCGTTATGCATCTATTTCCCACAATATAACAGATAAAAATATTGTTAAAAATATGCATACCTTCATTTGACATGAAAGTTTACAGTGCAATCAATCTATCCTAAAGCATGTTGAAATTTAAACTGAACAAAAAAGCAAGCATTAAACTCAATCAATGTTTAGTTTCTCGGGGTAATTTGTTTTTTTTATAGGAAACACCTTAGTCAAAAAACAAATTTATTACAAAAACCCCTAAAATAGAGCACAACTAGAACAGGAAGTTTCTTTCTTCTTGAGTATCATTCTGCATATACTACATTAGAGTGAAGGCAAAATCTTAACTTACTCAATGGCATGAAAATATAACATTTTCTTAAATATTTACAGCACATAAACAGATGATGAAAGAATCCCTACATAATCATATAAAGCAACATCATACTTTAACGGCATTGAAGATGAATTTTAACACATTGGGCCAAGTTTATGTGAAAGCAACAGACTTTGCTGTAATAAACCCATATATAGTAAAGCTTTCAACACACTGACCTTCATGCCCGCAGGTGAAAGAACATGCAAGTCAGGGATGGGCCTATATTCCATGCCAAAAACATGTTCCATGCCATCCGATAATGATAGTTTCAAACATCTTTTCAAGCCAGCTGGTGAATCATGATACCTCTCTCGAAGTGGACAACTTACATTGGTTACCTCATCAACCTTAAAAAAAATAAATCAAGTTTAGATAAAAAGAAATTATGAAATAACAATGCTTTAGTGTTAAATCTAGAAGGAAAAAGGAAAATGAGTGAATAAGAGTAAATCAGTCTGCTTGAAACGAAGCATACATGAAACAAAGAAATATTACAGCATAGTAAATGTTAAACAAAGTTCCATAGTCAAACAAGAAAGCCTATTTCAAAAAACTCAGTGATTAAAAAGTAATTTTCAAAATTAACACCTATTGAAAAGATCTTAAAAGAAAAGCATGTAATGCTTTAAGGACAACCAGCAGCAAAAGTTACAGGCCTGCAATAGTGTTGCTTGCAGCAAATGGTGGCATTTTATCAAACGGTTCAAGAACAATAGCACTAGCATTAACATTTAATATGTTAAGAAAATGTAAATGGAAAATTTAGCCCATACCTCCTCCATAAAGCAGTTATACTAGAGATAGCAAAAAAAAAAAATGGAGCATTGCCCTTTTCGCTACGCCACTGCCTGATACAAGGTAAAAATGGAGGAAAATTAAGATCCTAAGATTAATTAAAAACTCCTGTTGTTTTTAACACTATTTTGGACTTTGTCTTTTCCCATGTCCCATCGCTTTCCAACCAAAACTCTCCCTCTAAAAAGCAAACCTCTTGAGCAACTGCCATACCCACCATAAGATTTATATATACTAATTCTATTGATCATAGCGACTATAACTATTTCATGCATACTCACGCTCAAAATAGCCTACCCTATGTAGATATGGTTATTGAAATTTTGGAAGTGGTTATTGTTTGTATGGACAACTGAACTTCCAAATATGTTTATGTACATCAATGTGCGGGTTCAATGTCTAGATGCATTTTCTAGTGTGAGCCGGTTTATTGTAAATATGGATGTGAGAACTAAATATTTGGATCCAATTATTAGAAATTTGCCTTATTTATAATGAAGTTAATATGTTCATACTAGAGAAATGAATCAGTTTACTGAAAAATTAACTGATATTGCACGATATTGAAATCTAGTTATTGTAAACGATAGAAATAAATTTTGGAAATATATGGGGCTGTTTGGCAATGGATGGGATTTCAGTTAGTCGTATTTAGTAAATCCTATAAATCCGCATTTAGTAAATCTTGTAAATCTGGCTTTAATAAATCTTGGAAGGGTTAAATCTAAAAAACTATTTAGTAACAGATTTAGTAAATCCAATTAAATCCGATAAAATAGTTTGGCAACTTCAGTCGGAATTTAAAAAACTATTATGTTTGTTAGATCAAAAAATCATAATTAAACTTTGATTAAATTTATCACTATAATGAAAATTGATTATTTAATTTTAATTAAATCGGATTTAAATTTTATTTTAAATTATGCTAATTAATAATGAATTACTCACTAAACAAATTAATTTAATAAAAAAATTATTAAACTAAATATATATTAAACAATATTTTAACATTTACAAATTAATAATTAAGTAGTTATTAATTATAATGATTAAAAATTACTAATAATTTTATTAAACAAATGATAACTTAAATGTATTTTATTTTTATTAATTAACAATTAAATAATTATGTATAAATTTATTTAATTATAATTAATCTGATAAAATGTTAATTAATTAATAATAATTAATCAATTAAATTAATAAATTGACTTAACTAAAATTAAAACCACAAATTTATCTAACCCTTCCCACACTGGCTGAAACCATAGCCTACATCACTCCCCCTCTCTCGGTCCCTTCCCTCTCTATCATAAACCCCGCATGTGTGCCTCACTTCCGCCCCCTCTCCCGATTTTGCATAAACAATCACCCTTCGTGACCCAAAGCTTATGATATAGTGGCAGTTAGAGCTAGTTGGGAAGGAAATGACAGGATTGTGGCATACAGAGGCCACCGAAACTCTTATTTTTCTCCTCCTTCCCGAAACAATTGAGGAAGATGACTTTCTTCATGCCAATCTTTCTCTTCGCACTTCCCGGATTTACTAAATCCACAGAACAACAGGATCTAGTAAATCCGAAATTTATGGCAAAATATGTGAAATCCGAATTTATCAAATCCATGGCTTTATTTTATCAAAATTGTCCATCTGACAAGGTTTGGCCTAAATACAGGTTAAATTCTGGTCTAAATCCATTGCCCAACAGCCCCTAAAGCTCATAACTAAAAAATTAGAATCTGATTATTATCTTTGTTAACTTGGTTTTTAAAATATTGGATCTAATTGAAGTACAAATGAACATGATTGCCAAAAAACCAAAAACAGGTTGTGTGCATCTGGTTATTCAAATTATGGACTTGGGTATTTGCCTGTAGGAATCCAATCAGTTAAAATCTGTATATGATTGCAGATTGTGTGGATGTGGTTATTTATAGCTTAGATTCAGAAAATGATTGTATGTCTATGGATATAAAATATTTCGTCGTTGTTATCAGAAGTCTAGATATAGATAAGTAAAAAAACATCCTTTAATCTTTGGAGGCAATCCATTATGACAGAAATGGAAGCAATAGCAACCACCTATAGATAGTGAATATGGCGCCTAAGATGTAATGGGAGGAGGAGGAGGTAGATGTCAAAGAAAATGAAGGATGCAAGCAATGCAGAGATGCTCAGAGAAGGGTGATGAGCAGTGTGAGTGAGATTAAAGACAGAGAAGGAAATGTGACAGGACTGGGATTTGCAAGCGCCGGAGGTGGAGTGGGAGAAAAGGGGTGAAAAAAGAAGACACTTCTTCAACAAGAGCAGGCAGGGACAGAATTCGATTCAGATAAGGATGGTATATTACATTATTTGAAAATATCAAACAGATTATCTAAAAAAAAACGAAAAATGAAAATTTTCTTATAATAGTAAATACAATTAGGCTGATATATTTGCAGATTATCAGAATATTAAATATTCCAACTTTCACAGTCTCGTTTTTCATTTTTATTACACACTTCAATCACATGAAGGTTGTCATATTGAGAAAAAACTGAGGTAAGTCAGTCCGCAGCATACACTAGTCATGCACCTGCAACACGAAGGGTCCCTCTAGCTCCATTTTGTTCATGAAGTGCACATTCTCCGGTAGGATACCAGCGCCACAGCAGTTCATGTCCGCGCTGAGAAACTGTTCAAAGCACATCCTGGCCTTTCTATCAACATCAAACCCCTCAAATCCCGGAACCGCGTGTACAAAACCGGACAAACAGGAAGTCAGCCATTCCCGCCGCAGCCCTAGCCCCACCCGTCTGAGAAACTCATCAACCAGCCCAGTAGAAGGGTCACTGTCAGTAGCCTCGATGCGATCGGAGCTTGCTATAACATCCTGGACAGAAACTGGAGGGGAATAATGCTCGGAGAGAGCATCCTCTACGTCCATGAACTCGTCCTCTGATATCTCGAGAGGAGCGTTTTGGGGAGGCGGAGAGCTATGTCTAGGGTTAGTGATCAGCGTATCTACAGTTTGAGGCCTCGGAGCATCGTCATCCTCGTCGGAGGAGCTAGGCAGACGAAGATTCCTTCTCCTCATGCTTTCCTCCCCCGCTCGCCGGAATCTTTTTTATCCCAGGTTTTCCTGCACTCCGTCACGCTCCTATCGCCTAGGGTTTTAGACCAACGGATCGCGCTCTATTCCTTTGGCGCGAAACACGACTTGCAACTGGAAATAAATTGTGCAGCTAGCTGAGGTCTGAGTGTGTTTAGGGCAGTTTATGTTGTGACGTTTTGCAAAGTCTCTTAACCTGGTGAGATAAATTATATTTTGATAATTTATGTGTTGACGGTTTTTTTGGTTATCACTTCACTTTTTCAAAAAAATAAAAATTTGTAATGACTACTGCATTTAATTTATCAGTAAATTATTTTTAATCAGTTTATCAACAGATTATTCAATAAGTTGCATCTGTCCCAAACAGACCCTAAGTTTGAGTTGTTTAATTTAATTAGTTATAATTAGCCCTTGATATGATTTATTTAATATTAAATAGATTTTTTTATTCAAACAATCAATTAACATAATAATAGAAATAAAAAGCATTTATAATAGAAATCATACCTAATCATTTAATATGGGAAATTGAAATATAAAATTTAAAAATTATAATAGTTTGTACTATGACTTTTCAATTTTATTTAATTTTAAATGTATTTTAAATTAATATTTTTTAATAATTCAATTTACGAACTAATGAGTCGAGTCTGGGTTGACTCGAGTTTGGCTCGTTAGTTTACACGTCGGGTCCCGAAAGCAGGACATCTCGGCAGCACAGAACGTGATGAAAACAATTGAACATGTTTTATAATCTCATATGGCAAAAAGTAAACAAGTAATAATATAAATAAATAAGAAAAATTATTTTTTATTCTTTAAATAAAGAGTCAATGATACAAGTGAAAGAAAATGATATAATTCAAAGGAACTAAACTGAAAATACGAAAACAAGTAACTAGAGCAAGAAAGAAAGATAAAATGACTAAGAAGATACAGAAAATATCAATAATTAACCTAGAGCTCAAAAGTCAACTTTGTTGGATACAGGCACGTAAGTGGACGGGTGAAACTTATTATATAAAATATCTGCTGGTGATGTTGACCATTAAACTCAATTCATAATAGTTATTATTAAATTATAAACTGCAAGAAAAATAGGGCATGCAATATTACCGGTAAACATTGACGATTTGTTATGCTTATAATCATGAATAAGAGTGATTTGAACACATGCATATGTATGTAGATATTTACATGTTACAGTATGAGGTGTTTTTGCACAGATATAATTCGTCAATCCCTTAACACTACCTGATAATAATTTCAGTATATACTCATATATATATATATACATATAATTATATTTATATAGTCACTTTAATATGACACTCTGAAATAAAGAAAGGTAAACACCAATCAAATGAAAATCAATTGATTTATTTAAAAAACTCATCTGGTTAACTAATAATAACAATTAGGTTTAATACTGAAATAATAATTTTATAACATTAATTATATAGGGTATGCAGTATCACCAATAAACATTGATGATTTAATATGCTTATAATCATGAGTAAGAGTGATTTGAACAGAAGCATATTTATATAGAGATTTACATGTTGTAGTATGAGATGTTTTTGCACAGATATAATTCGACAATCATTTAACACTATCTAATAATATATAATTTCAGTATATACTCATATATACATATAATTATATTTATATAGTCAGTTTAAGATGACAACCTCAAAGATGGAAAGTAGGCACTAATCACATGAAAATCAATTGATTTCTCTGAAGAACTCGTCGGGTCGACTAGTCATAACAAAATGGTTTGATACTAAAATAAATTTATAACATCAATTATATAGCATTCATCACAATCCAAACATGAGAATATAACTATAAAATTTTCTCTGATATTTATAAACAATTATGAAAACTAGAGTAATAAGATTTGTCGCACCAGGCTATAAAAGAAATAATAGATATTGAGGTCATAAAATACGAACAATTAAATACATGACTAAGCAACAATAAACAAGGTTAATTACACATTAAAGACATTATGAGCAAAAATATAAACTACTGTAATTATATGAATGAAATTTAAAGAGGTATGGATGGCAAGCCTACAATTAGATAGAAATCAAATACAATTAACAGGGATAACATTTATAATTAGGAGTACGTTTATCTTCCAATAAACATCAGTTATCTCGAGCCGACAAACGCGATACTTCAAAGAATTTGTCAGTTCGACCATCGTTCCTACACCAATTAGAAAATAAGATTAATTATATAGTTAATTTTTACCATTACTCATGTATAACCTAATCAACATGCATTATTATTATTATTATTATTATTACATTTTTATTAATATATTATTATAAGTTTTTTTAAATAAATAAATTACGGTTGTTCACAATATTTAAATTTTGTTATCTTTTGATAAGGAAGAGAAAATTAAAGTTTTAAATAAGCTTTACTAGGGAAAAGTTATATATATAAATAACATAATGAGCAATAAAAATAAATTTTAATCTCGTTCTTTCTTAAATCTATTTTCTCCTTTTGTTTGCCTTAAATCCCGTATTATGAGATCCAATTGAAGAAAAGATCTACAGGATTCAGAGAGGCGGATGCGTGCGGGGAAAGCCAGGGAATAAAAAGAAAATAAGTAATACGAACAATTAAAAATTGTAGTTAAGGCCTAATAAGTTTGTGATCCTATACAAAATTCGAAGCTTGTGGTTTCTTCAAGCTCATAGTTTTCTTGTGTTTGAGGCCCTATCCATTTGAAGAGGTCATAAAATAGAGCTTGTCCTATCTTCAGGTTGTCACACCATTCCACAGTCTAAGTATCCAATGATGTGATCAAATCATTAATGATCATCTCAAAACTAACACACTCAATAGGCAACATTAGGATCATCTAGTGTTATATAAATCAAGTTGATAATCAATCAATGATTGGTTATAACTAAATAAGTTAAATAACTACATCAATCGGGTTTAACTAGAGCATGGCTAAAATTTATAAGGAAAAAGATCAACTAGGTAATTTTAAAATCACTAAAAAAATGTATAAATATTTGATCATTAATCGACTTAGGATTATTGAGAGAGAAATAAAGAGTTTGTCCACTAGCACACTTATGATCATCTAATGCTTAACAATGCTTGAAAGAAGTCACTAAGTGTCTTAGGATCACTTGAAATCATTCACAGAGCAATCCACTAGTAGTCAATAAGCTAAGGAGACTAGTATGTCACATAAAATCAATTAACTTAGGCTAATCATCGGACACTAGCCCACTTAAAATCATATGAAAGAGAAATCTAGGCTATATGAATGAGTTGTTGGACAAGTATTACATGAGATTGCTTATGGCAAACCACTAGTCATCTATAAGATTAACTAGAGCAATTTAAGTTCATTTATTATCAACCTCACCAAATGACCTAGGGTAAATGGTATGGATAAAAAATACCTTATGACTTGATTAAATATTTTTTATAATGAAGTAATTTAATATATCTTTTATTAAAATCACTAAGAGGTTAAGCTTTGAGCATTTAACTTATTTTATTATTACTAAAATCAAGTACTCGTAAGCACATTTAAGAAGTTTTTTTAGTTATTAAAACTTGCTTCTTTATTAGCCGCATCAAATGACATGGTATATACAAGGTGGCCTGCCAGTTGGCAATAAGGGACTCAATGAGGCTTAATGTTTTTCATACGATCAAACTATCAAGTGTATAGTACACTAAGTGAGGCTAGAAGTCACTCTCATCTATAGGGTGATTTTAAGTGCCTAGGGGCTCACTTCTACCTAATATACACATGGGTGTAAAAGTAAACAAAGTTATGTATCATATATGCTATTAATGCACCAATGGCAAACAATATAAAACATAATAAAATCATATCTTAATTAGGGCAAAAAAAAAGTAGAGCATAATGTTGTGGGATGTAATTGAAAGCTAGAAAGCATGTACACAAACACTAATGCATAATCAATACAACATAAATATCATCAAGCATGCTGACAAACAAAGCAATAACTTATGTCATAAAGTCATTATGCAATGTAATACACAAAATAAATCCATCCTTTTAGGTCAGCTCAACATCATAAATTGTCATATTTGTCGAGCTTGTTGCCAGATTAGCATGCTATATTTGTAGTATATACATCATCCATTAACTCAAACATACTAAAATTTTCATTTTTTGATATTCTATTATTGACTTTGCATCTTGGAGGTGGAGGTATGAACCCTTATTGATTGGCTCACAATCCTACAATTGTCTATTTGCCTTCAAGCTAGCAACTTAGCATTTTATGATTGCCATTATAAACAACCTCTGTTTACTCAACATACTAGTTTTTAGTCCTCAATTCATTATCATTAACTTAACCCTATAGACTCCATCATCAACTTTTCAATCTTTTCTCAACAATGATATAGTTAATCATTGACAATATTTTACGAGCAAAATATATTGGATTTGCTAATCTAACGTTTTTGGTTAACTCAACATCACAGAGTCTTCAATTCAAGCATTTTCTTATCATAGATTCATCCTTCAACTCTTTATTGTTAGCCCAATGTCCTAGAGTTCACGCTAGAATTTATGGCGTTTGTCTCTCTTTCGATTGACCTAGCTCCTCAAATTCATAGGTTATGCCACAATCTCCTATCATTACAAATTGATCGTCTTTGATTTTTTTTTGGAGTGCATCCATAATGATTAGGGGCATATTTTTTAATCTATATCTCACTCCATAATCTCTTATTGAAAAAGAGTAAAGTCTGTTCACTCATTTGGTACATTTTTCATGATATACATAGAGTTTAGCTTTCCATTTCTTGACTGAGTTAAATTTGACTTAAACCAAACTTCAGTTTCTTACTAATTTATTTGATGTTTTATTTACAAGGTTTTAATTATATTAAACTAATTTTTAACTCGTGATGAAAAATTTAATATTTACATATTGAGGTGCATTTTTTTTCTAGTTTACCCTTTAGCGAAGTTGAGAGTACTCATTCTTTGAGTTTGAATATCTCCATGTTGATATTAGGAGATATTCATACATTATACTTATTATAAAATAAAAAAAATAAAAAATATATATTTTAAATAAATTTCAGTAAAAATATATTGACCATACTTTTTTAATGCAGAGACAATTTTATGATGTTGCATAGAAATTAAAGTGATGTGCATATTAAGGCTTCATTTGGGGCAGCTTATTTTGTGTGGTGTGTTTTGAATATGCACCTAGACCTGTTTGGGTAAACTTTGTTTTGACATTTTTTTCAAAAACTTGTATTTTCAAACCTCTGAAATTAACATTTTCACACTGTTCATGACTGGTGCGAATGAAGATTTTTAGCTACGATTTGACTTAAAAAAAAAGAAATTATAATAGCTACCACAATTTTTTGAATAACAGATTATTTTTTAGCAACTTATCAATAGCTTATTAACAAGCAACATACTCTATTAAAAAAAAAAAAAAAAAAAAAAAAAAAAAAAAAAAAAAAAAAAAAAAAAAAAAAGTATCATACATAAAAATATTAATTTTGTTTTAGTTAAATCCTCTAAAAATGTCCAACATTCACAACAATTTGCAAAATTGCATGGAAAAGAATCTCTCCTAAACGATTTTTAATAAAATTTTAATTAAGAAAATAAAAATTACACTAAAGGAAATCTGCAGCGTTTGATTTAAATCCAATGGTCCATAACTTTAACTACAGATCTACTATCCCCTTCTTCCCTTCTCCTCTGTCAGCCTCAGCTTCCTCCGACCGATCTTTCATCCACCTCGAACCTCTCTTCGGAGCTTCTCGTCTTCATCCTCTTCTCAACGCAGCCCTCCAACGCCTCCATCTACCCCTGAATCCACCTTTTCTTTCTTCACCGCCCCCTTTCTATCGTTTCTTTATAGCTATTTCTGCTGCACCGCCAAATCTTTTGTGATATCGAGCTAACTCGACGATTTCCTGCTATTTATCGAATCCTTCGAGTTTAATTGATGTCTTTCAGGGCTCAAGAGCTGTACAAGAAGTTGGCGCGTAAGGTGGGTAAGGACGTGCCGGCGGAGGTGATGGAGACGGTGAAAAAGTGCCTCCCTAACAGCAAGATTGTGATGGGAAGAGCGAAGCGCGGTATCTTTGCCGGGCGCCATATCCAGTTTGGCAATAGGATCAGCGAGGATGGTGGTAACAAGTAATTTTTCTAAGCTTTTTAACGATTTTCTCTCTAGCGTTTGTCTTCTTCATTCCTTCGACTTCTAGGCTGCTAAGCGTTGTACTGACTTCTTTAGGGTGCTTTTTATGTTAATGGTAGCTCAGAATCGATCTTTGCTTTTGCTCGCCAAGCTTCTTTTTTTTTTTTGTATTTATTTATGAAAGATGTAGGTTTAGAAAACTGGGTTTTTGTTTCTGAGATGTCAACTGCTAGTCTTTAAGTTTTGTGAATTCATGGATGTTGGCTTCAGTAATAATTTTTAATTCACATTCACGTTTCAAAATAGATTTTTTGGGTTGCTAGCATGTTACATTTGTCTTAAGTAATATTTCAACCCAAATTTTCTGAAATTTGTATGTATCCTAAGCAATTGACATCTATATAGTCAATGCAACGCTATAAATCAGCTCATGGTAATTGTTAGATTGATTTACCCTGAAAAATGATTTTAAATGCATAACACTACACCGGAACATCTGAAGATACACTCAATCAAATATGAATTTTGATGCAGTTTGTTAATTAAGAACTTTCGGCATCAAATTCAGGACTATTCAACATTTGATTTCAACATATTTATAGTCAAACTAAATATCTTGACAAGCCAAACCCAATGACGTAAAAAGTTGATATGATCCGAATTTAAATAAACCGAAATGAAATATTTGATTTTTTATTAGAACCATATAGATATTAATTAAATGATCAAATGATTTTACAAATCTTATATTTTCATAGCTGATTTGAGTGTCTTAATGAGAAAAAAATAATGAGGTGAACATCACTCATTTTAGAGGTCATTAAGCCAATTAAATATTGAAAGAATGATGGATAATCAAAGAATTAACACAAGTCATATGATATAGTGTTTTGAGATTGTGACAAAAGAAGATTAAATTCATATTCTTTAAAAACTATAAATAGAATCTTATTCTTCATATGAAAGAGATCGAGGTTTGAAATTTGAGAGATAGAGCTTAAAGATTTGAAAAATTTTGCAGCTCTATCTGATGACCAACACAACCAACATTTATTCATTATTATTCATTCATCATTGTCTTACCATTGTCTTCTAATCATTATCATCCGACTGTCATTCTTATCATTTGTTCACTATCACTATTATCAGTATCATCTAACTATCATCTCACCCCTCACAGCTTCCACCAGAGAATGAGCTAGTATTGACTGCATTACTTTGTAGTCTTATCTTCTAGAATTAAAAGGAAAATTGAACTATTATAATCTCAATCAATATAGATTAATTTATTTAAGTCAAATTTCATGTCTCTTAGCTATTTTCATTTATCTATACTTGTGTGTGAGAGCTTCATGTAAAATCAGGACATGAAATTCTCATTGTACTATCATGATTTTTTTTAGTGCACAATAACATTGAATAAGTAGTCCCACTAATATTTTATTTAAGGATTTATGTTTCTTTTTGGTTTGAACTGATGGAATTTTTTTTTTTTATGAAATTTAACTTGAAAATCAAGTTTTTGTTGACTTTTAAACAGATTTTTCATTTTGTCCAATGAAGGCACTTATAAGTGCTAGAGTTTGAATGTGGGAGCAAAGCAAAGCTTTATGAATTTACTTTTTTTTTCCCCATTGGGAGAAAGATTTTGGAATTATGTTTTACCTCGTGGAATCTCACATTTGGTACTTAAACATCCTTTCATAAAGATTATTTCTTTTAGAATTTGGCCATGCTTTGACCAAACCCAAAGTAAATATCATTCAATAGCACCGTTCTTATTGTTATTTAAGCGCGAAGGTTCAGGCAATCGAAACTTAATCAAAATTGGAAATTTAGGTTCATACATTTGCTAGGAAACAAAAAATTTATACAGAAAAAAATCCCTATAGTTTTTGAAATCACAGTTTTTTCCAGGCTCACTTATGAATATGAAAACGGGTCTTGAATTCATTAGATTTTGCTTTGATTTTGAAATACTTAAATCATATAATTGCCAGAAGGGATAATCTCAGAATCTTCCATTATTCAACTCTCCATTCATTCCTTAGTGATGCATTGTTTTTAACTATAATTTTGAGTTAGTCTTGTTGTTTGACCGCTGTTCATATTAGCTTTAATCTACAATATATTAATCCATACACAACAATTCAATGTCTCTATATAGTTGTGCCACCCTTTGCTATCCGTTGTGCATGCCAAAATCATCTTTGTCTGTTTATGACAATCTTATTTTCAATGGGTGTTATTTCACCATCTGATTGATTAATCATCAATTGTCAATCTTTCTTTCTTTGTTTTATCATACATCCTTGCAATTTCATAATGTTTTTGTTTCTTTTCTTTTTCCTCCATTCTATCTATCTTTATTTGGTGAATCTAGCATAACTAGAATAAACAACCTCCCATTGGATAATTGAGAAAAGGGGAATATATAATTAAAATAGTTCTCTTCTTTATCCAAATTCTCGAACCAGCGTTACGATGAAAGTTGCTATAGAATAATTTCAACCTAGAAGATGCAACAAGCACTCAGAATCCACTTTTGTTTTACTAAAACTTCTTTATCAATTTGGAGATCCTGAACAAATTTTCTATTATCAAGAATTTGGTATTTCCTTTGGTTGCATCTTGCATTTCAGGATATGATGTTATTGTGACACAGAAAAGGAGAAAGAACATTAGTTTTGTTGGCCAACCTTTCTTGTTTTAGAAATGAAGCCGGCGGTTCGGGAAGCTTGTTTCTAATGCTTATCAATGTTGATTCTAACATAAGGATTCACACACCCAATTATTAAGTATTTACATATCTAAGAATTGAACTTTACTTTTTACATTTATACAACCAAAATCTTTCGTATCGCAAAAATACCACCATTTTAACTTTAAAACGTGAAATACACTATTTTATCCATAGTTAAAGGTGGCGGCATGCATGCACAACTTGAAGTTTTGGTGTTCAAATGTGTAAATACATAGGAATTAAGTAACGTGCATGTAAATGTTCCAGTCTGATATCATACTATCCAATTCTGAAGGTTTAGAAGAACATGGAAGCCAAATGTGCAGGAGAAGCGCCTCTTTAGCTACATCCACGACCGCCACATCCGCATAAAGGTGACAACCCACGCACTCCGATGCATCGACAAGGCCGGAGGCATCGACGAGTACCTGCTCAAGACACCCTACCACAAAATGGATACTGAGCTGGGCATATTATGGAAGGCTAAGGTTGAGAAAATGTATGAGGAGTTCAGCAATATGGAGGTGGGATTCTTCTCTCCGGAAGAGGAAGCTAAGATTGCCAAGGGCTTTGAGGAGTACAATGTTGCTAAGAAGAATGCGAGGAGGGAAAGTAGAAGAGCTCTGGCGAGCCAGAAACGGATTGAAGAAGGGAAAGAAACGGCTGGTGATGTCAAGGATGGGGAGGATGGAGCTGCTGCACCTGTATCATGAAGATGGAAGTGGTGGTTTTTGTAAATTTTGTTTTGTTGGAATTAGATTATTGAGAGTTTTCTAGCAATAATTCTGTGTTTTTTTTTTCCTTTTTTTGTCATGAACAATTTAATGCTGCAATCCAGATTTATGCCAATAAATCACTAATATGAATTTATGATGGCACGAGCGACTTCAGGTCGGATTTAGTAAATCTGGATTTACGTTGCATGATTTCTCTAATTTGGGGCTATCAAGTCATTTGTTAGAAGACAATATTTTGACTAATGATGGTTTTATTTTTCACTTATGCATGAAAAATAGAGATTATTATATTTAATTGGCTTTAAAAATAATTTTTCACCTATTATTTTCTTACTTTATTAATTAAACAATTGATCAAATATAGTTTAATGCTTTTTAAATTCATTTTCTTAACTTTAACAACTTGAATTTAACTCGATTAAGCACTTGGAACTTGAATGAATCAAATTTAAGCAGAAACTGACTGACTTGTTAATATTCATGAATAAACTCGCTTGTTGCTCAATAACTAGTTTGTTAAATGTATTGTATTTATATAATATATTATTTAAATACATTTGATTAATTAGAAATTATTCAATAATATTTAATAGCAACATTGTTATTTACTATCAACATAAACATAAATTCACAGAAATTTTTTTCAATCAATTAATTTATTAGTATTTATTTATATCATATGTTACTTATTTACATGATATATAGATTCTAATTTGAAATTCATTCAATTACATGTTTATTTACATATAGATTCATAATCTCATTTGTTAATAATTTTATATAAAAGATTGAATACTCATTTAAATTTTTAGTTTATTTACTAGTTTTATATGAAAAATAATATAATATAAAATGTTTAATTTAATAGGAAAAGTTAAATACTCATTTGAACTAAATAAAATGTTTAATTTAATAGGAAAAGTTAAATACTCAATTGAACTTTTAACTTTTTAATTAATATAAAAAGTAAAGTACAAATTAATATGAACATCAAGCATGAACATCTTTTTGAAGCTCACCTTTTGCTCAAACTGAGCAATAAGAACATGATTACACCAAATCAAATTCGAATCATGACATACTCGAATCAACTAGGCTCAATTACAACTAGGACTGTCAAAAAACTCTTTGTTCGTGAACATTTCGTGTTCGGTTCGTCGATGAGTTCGTGTTCAATTCGTTCGATAAGTCCACGAGACGAACATGAACAAATTTTTTCGTTTGGTTAATTAAACGAACAAAACACGAACAATGATGCGTTCGTTCATATTCGAATCATCATTGTTTGAAATATAAAATAATTTAAAATAATCATATATAAAAAAATTATGATATTTGAAACAATTAAATTTTATAAATTATAATATATAATAAATTAAAAATAATATCATCCTAATATATTATGTTAGTAATATACTAATATAGATATTATATTTTTATATAATATAATTTATATAATGAACTCGTGTTCGGCTGGTGTTCGGCTCGTTCGTTAAGAAACAAACACGAACAGTGACTTCACGAACAATTTCAAGCACGAGCTTATTTCAAACAAACTAAATTTCAAAGCAACCGAACACGAACACAAGCTTTGTTCGTTCATGTTCGATTCGTTTACACCCCTAATTACAACCTTCAATGCAACACCTAAAATTTAATGTTTAATTTATACCACCCAAATATTTCATATCACATAAAAAATATTAATATTTTAACTTTTAAAAAGTGAATTAAACATATAAATGCATAAATAATATATCATATAAAAATTGAAGTCATGCATGTAAATCTTCCTAAAATTAATTATATTAAAATTGGTGTGATTTCCAGCCAAAAAAATGTGTATTAACTCGATCATTTTTAAACTTGTTATTCGCCTATATAATTTGGATGAGATTAAATATACATATAAAGAAAAAAAGTTTTATATTTTCATTTCTCTCACTTAAACTTCAGCATATATATATATATATAATCTTTCGTA
>NW_018164640.1:650615-664961 GCF_001263595.1 Phalaenopsis equestris | reverse complement strand
CCCGGACTCATACATATATATATATATATATATATAAAAGAATCCAGCCATTTTGTTTCTGATGCTAAAGTTTTAAGTTGACCCAAATTTATTCTGAATCTTAGTTGACCAAACTAAATTTTTTTTTGTTACTGATTCAAATAATATTTCTATATTGGATCAAATATTGACACCCCTATTGAAATGGAGCAAAAGAGACTCGGCATGGATTGAACCGTCCAACCTAACCTAGCTAATCGGCCCCTCTAAGGTGCGGCAACAATAGTATGTGATGGCAAGGAGAAGGTAAAAATGGAAAGAAGAAAGAATATGGTTCAGAGAACATACCCCCTCAACTTGTGGAAAATATTATATCCGTCATTCGGAAGTGTAGACGATGGCGTTAATTGCACCACGCCATGCGTCTACCGAAGTGGTGCGATCTAGGCCGTCAACCGCACATCCGGTTTACCAGACATAGTAGTTTCTCCTCAACTTGGCCGTTTCATTAGTCATGCAAGGAACAGTGGTGAAAAGAAGAAGCCAGTGATGAGATTAAGAGCTTGGGTTCTAAGAGCTTTTCTATTTGATAATGTTAATTGTTGAAGAGCATATTTGCACTTCTTTTTGTTAAGAACAACAACAACAACAACAACAACAACAACAACAACAACAACAACAACAACAACAACAACAACAACAACAACAACAACAACAACAACAACAACAAAGCCTTAATCCCACTACGTGGGGTCGGCCACATGAATCCTTTTTCTCCATTGCGTCCTATTTAGTGTCATATTTTCATTTAGTTCTAGTAAATTAAGATCATTTTTAATACAATAAGCCCAAGTCTTCCTAGGTCTACCTCTGCCTTTCTTAACACAAGTCGAATCTAAAACATCTACTCTCCTAATCGGATCATCAGCTGGTCAACGTTTAATGTGACCAAACCATCTAAGACGACTTTCTCTAATTTTGTCTGTCACGGGAGCTACACCAACCCTATCACTAATATATTCATTCCGCATTTTGTCTCTAAGTGTAAAACCACTCATCCACCTAATCATTCTCATCTAAGCAACACTTAACTTATTATTATGCTTCTCTTTTAAAGGCCAACATTCAACGCCATAGAGCATTGCAAGTCTCACCACGGTCTTATAAAATTTTCCTTTCAGTCTTAGCGGTACTTTTAAGCATTCCTCCACTTTAAATTTGTTAAGAAGAAGTAAATTTTTTTTTTCAAATATTTTTTTTTAGATGGAAGAAGAGAAACAGGAGAACACAGATACTGATTTCAGAAGAGTATGCACAACATATAAATGGTAATATCAAGGAAAATGAAGATTGATGAAAAATGTGTCCTCCCAACAGAAGCAATCCTTATATATGGTAGTCAAGAAGGATGCATATATTTATGAATTATGATTCCATAAACAGGAAGCTGAGAAGCTTGAGAGGAAAGAAGAAAACCAATGAAATTCTGAAACAAGAAGAAGCTCTGCAGTTGCCGAAGAAAAAGAATGCAGCTAGAGTCATTGCTCGATTCTGTTGCATCCTATTGCTCCTTTGATCTTAGAAACGAAGGAGAAGTTGCATAAAAAGAAATAGGGAGAACAGAAGCCAGATCAAAACAAGTTAAGCCACATGACAAATTTTGAGCTCAGACAAATCTTTGAGCTGGTTTCAAGATGGAGCAAGATTGAATCAAGTCAACCCAAGATCAGCTCGAGACATAAATAATACATGTATTTATTAATACAATATATACACTAGTATGTATGCATATCGGTATTATAAATATACATACAAGCATATAAAATATTTTGGGGAATTGACAAACATAGCACACAATTCTTATGTATTTACATATTTCACATTTAAACTTTCATATTTACAAGCATAACACTTGAATCTTTAATATCACATCAAAAATAGCATTATTACTACTTTTTCAAGTGAAATACACATTTTCATGACTAGGTTGAAAGCACCAAAGTGCAATATCTGTAAATATAAAATTTTCCGTGTGAAATATAAAAATACATAAGAATTGTGTGCTGAATATGTAAATTTCCCAAACATTTTTTAAAAATTTATAAAGGGAAAATACATGATATTGATTGACTTGATTCAAATTCAAATAGACTCTAAAAATACCTGATTTGAGCCGAGCTAGCTCAAAATCAAATCTATTTCATCCACAAGCAAACCTGGAACAGGTTATATATGTTTCAGCTGTTCTCGAGCTAGGGTTGGATTGCTCAAAATTAGATCATTTCTGGAGATAAAAGTGTTGAAAGATCTCGAAAATAATTAAGATTATATTCCAGATTTGTTATCCTCTATATTTAGATGATTATGAATTGTATGAGTGATCTTATGAATCACTATTTATCTTCTCCTTAATTAGGGAGATTAGCTGCCTCTTATATTTGTTATTATTCCTTTACTTGTCCACTGCATCCTGTTTTTATTGCTTTCCTTACCAGTAAATCCTGTAATGGGGGTATTTATAGGTATTTATACCCCTCTTTGCATCAATAATAACAAGTCATCTTATATTTCTTCATGGTATTAAAGCTTCCGATCCGCAGGGGCGTCTTCCTCCGAGCAAGATCGCTAAACCCTAGAGCATGCAGCGGCTACAATAGCGTCTGATCCGCAGCGCCGTCTTCCTTTGAGCAAGATAGCTAAACTCTAGAGCTTGCGGCAGCGATCGATACAACTACTAGTCGAGATCGTGATTGGCGCAGAGACCCGGAACTCTGCTTTTCCTTTCTTTTGCCCCGTCGTCGCGAAGCAACTAGAGGATCATGTCTCGCTGACAAGGATTGCGAGTGTGGTTGACAAAGCAATTCCGTATCTCGAAGTCCTTTCGACGGCAAAGGCGGTAATCTTTTGCTTCGGCAGGCGAATTTCGGGATCCTGCTGCACGCTTCGTTCTTCATCTCTAAAATGTTTGAAATCACGCCTAGGACAAGCCAGCCTCTTCAGTCATCTCAGTTTGAACCTTAAAGGAATACATCTGAAAACCATCCCATTCAGATCACTACAATGCAACTATATGGTGATAATTTTCTATGATGGTTACAATCTGTTCGCATGTATCTCTGAGGAAGAGAAAATATTGGCTATATCACAGGTGATACTAAGCAGTCTGATGTGAATGAAATAACTTATGTCATTTGGGTTACAGAAAATTCAATGGTAATAACATGGTTGGTCAATTCCATGACTGAAGAGATAAATGCAAATTACCTATGTTACTCTACAACTAATGAATTATGGGACAATGTTTTAGAAATGCAATCTGATCTTGGAAATCAATCTCAAGTTTACGAGTTGACTCTATGACTTGGGGAAATTTGCCAAGACGAGGATTCTGTGACAAAATATTTCAATTCTCTTAAGCGGATTTGGTAGGATCATGAGTGGAGATCAATGAGTGGAGATCAAACGATAACTACAACCAGTACAAGAAGATAGTGGATACTGGCTGAATCTTCAAATTTCTTGCACGTCTAAATGATGAATATGATGAGATCAGTAACCGTCTAATTGGAAGAAATCCCTTGCCTCCAATTGGTGAAGTTTTTGCGGAGGTAAGAAGAGAAGAGAGTCGGAGACACGTGATGTTAGGGAAGAAGACTGCAGGTTCAATTGTGTCCGTGGAAGGATTACGGATGGCTATTCCTAAAGCTCAAGTAAGCAGGAAAATTTTTCACAACCAGCATGTAAAATACAAAAAAAACCTGTAATGTGGCTACTATGGAAAACCACGCCATACTCACGAAAAATGTTGGAACTTGAATGGTAAACCACCTAATGATAAGATAAAAAAAATCTGGTAAACATTGCACACCTACAACAAATAAGGCTTTGTCATCCCAGATTAGTAAAGAGTAATTAAGTCATCTTCTTAAACTGTTAAAATCTTGCTCATCGTCTAATGCTCCTATCGGTTCTATAGCACAAACATGTAGTAATCCTTTGACTTTATTTGTTCTAGGAAGTACCACTCCTTTGATTATTGATTCAGGAGCATATGATCATATGACAAGCTGTTCTCAATTAATTAATTTGTATTATCCATGTTCCGGTTCCAAAAAAATCAGAATAGCTGATTGCAGTTTTTCACCTATAGCAAGAAAAAGAAATATTAAAATTTCAGAAAAAAATCTCTTTAAAATCTGTCTTACATGTTCCAAAACTTACATGTAATCTTCTTTCCGTTAGCAAATTGTCTAATGATTATGATTATTCCATTCTTTTTTCTCCTTCCAATTGTGTTTTTTAGGACCGAAACTTGGGGAAGATGATTGGAACTGCTAGAGAAATAAATGGGTTGTACAAATATGATGAAACTGATTCTGTGAATAAAACAACTCATCAATCCACTTGTCGTGCACACCACAACAAAATGATATTGCTGAAAGGAAAAATAGACATTTACTTGAAGTTACCCCGGACACATGTTTTCCATGAATGTTCGTAAATATCTTTGGGATAATGCACTTCTTACCTCTTGTTATTTAATAAACAAAATGTAATCTCGAGTTATGAAATTTAACACCTTTACAAGTCTTGAAAAATTATTTTTCCACATCTAAGATAACAGCTAATATCCCTTTAAAGGTTTTTTGATGTGTTTGCTATGTGCATATCCCAAATGTGTTTCGCACAAAACTTGATCCCAAAGCTGAAAAATGTGTTTTTATTGGGTATACTTCTAATAAATGTGGATACAAATGTTTTAATCTTGTCACAAAAAATTTTTTTGAGAACATGTATGTCAAGTTTGTCGAGGATCACTTTTTTTTCAAAATGATTTTCTTCAGGGGGAGAACTTAGTTGAAGAAAATAATTTTTGGGAAATTTTACACATTTCTTTAACTAATTCTGATATGGAAACTAGGGTCAACACTACTAATCCTATTTTGTCAGATGTTACCTTATCAGGAGAGAGGTGGAAAAGTAATTCCAACAAGTCATAATCCAGTGGATCATAATCCTCAACATGAGCTGCAGGTTTATACTAGGAAGAAATTCCATAAAGTTATTACAACCCCAGTTATTCCCTCAGCAAATGTTCAATCACCTTTGCCATGACCCTACAACTCAGAGTAACCTTTCCTCTACTTCCACTTCTTCTGATCTTGATCTTCCAATTGCTTTCAGAAAAGGAATCCGAACAAGCATGAAACATCCTATAACACAATACTTGTCATATGAAAAACTATCAAAAAATCATAGAGCATTTATGTCTAGGATTTCTAATATGCTTGTTCTAAGAACTGTTCAGGAAGCATTAGGTGAGCCGAGTTGGAGATTAGCTGTGATGGAAGAAATAAATGCTCTTAAGAGAAATAACACTTGGACAGTCATTGATCTACCTAAAGACAAAAAGACAGTTGGGTGCAAATGGGTGTTCACAGTGAAGTTTAATGCTGATGGAAGTGTGGAGAGATACAAAACAAGACTAGTAGCAAAAGGATTTACTCAAACTCATGGTATTGATTAGCAAGAGATGTTAGCTCCTGGTGCTAAAATTAACTCTATTAGAGTATTTATTTCTCTTGCAGTTAACTTCAACTGGCCACTTCGTCAATTTGATGTAAAGAGTGCATTTTTAAATGAAGAATTGTGAGAAGTATATTGGATCTGCCACCCGAATTTAAAGTAAAATTTGAAAAAGGTCAAGTGTGCAGATTAAAAAAATCTCTGTATGGGTTAAAGCAGTCTCCTGAAGCTTGGTTTAAGCATTCTGGTGATGTTATCAAGAGACATGAATTCTCTCAAAACCAAGCTGATCACACTCTCTTTTCAAATATTTCATCAATGGTAAAGCAGCCATTGTGATTGTATATGTAGATGACATAATCATGACAGGGGATGATTCTCTGGAGATTAGCAACTTGAAGAGGAAACTTGAAGCCGAATTTGATATTAAGGACTTGGGAAAGCTGAAATATTTCATTTCCTCAAGCTGAAATATTTCCTCGAAATGGAGTTTGCAAGATCCAAGGAGAGAATTTTTGTCAATCAATGAAAGTATGTCCTTATTTACTCAAAGAAACAGGAATGACAGGTGCAAAGCAGCAGATATGCCAATTGAACCTAATATAAAGTTGAAAACAACAACAATTAATGAGATAATGGACAAAGTATGCTATCAAAGATTAGTAGGGCGACTAATCTATTTGGCTCACACTCGACTTGACATAGCCTTTGCAGTGAGTGTTGTGAGTCAATTCATGCATTCACTTGGACCTACTCACTTCGAAATTGCATTCAGAATTTTGAGATACCTCAAAAGAACTCCTGGAAAAGGAATTTTATTCAAAAAGGGAGAACATCTTCTAATAGAGGTCTACACAGATGCAAATTGGGCAGGAGATATAAATGATAGAAGATCCACATCAGGTTAATGTACCTTTGTAGGCGGAACTCTGGTTACTTGAAAAAGTAAAAAACAAAGTGTGGTGGCAAGAAGTGCTGAAGCAGAATTTCGCTCGGTGGCACATGGACTCTGTGAAGTATTATGGATAAAAAGACTCCTAGAAGAGTTGACGATTCCTATACCAACACCTATTAAAGTTTACTGTGACAACAATGTTGCAATCTCTATATCTCATAATCCAATTCTACATGATAGAACAAAATATGTAGAAGTTGATAAACATTTCATCAAGGAGAAGATAGATAGTGGTGTGATATGTATGTCCTACATGCCCATTGCTAGCCAAACAACAGATATACTAACAAAAGGTCTTTCCAAAGTGCAACACGAGAATCTAATTAGCAAGCTCGCCATGAGTGACATCTTCATGCCAGCTTGAGGGCGAGTGTTGAAAGATCTTGAAAATAATTAGGATTATATTCCATATTTATTATACTATATATTTAGAGGGTTATTAATTGTATGAGTGATCTTAGGAATCACTTTTATTTTCTCCATAATTAGGGAGATTAGCTGACTCTTATATTTGTTATTATTCCTTTCCTTGTCCACTGTATCCTGCTTTTATTGCTTTCCTTACCAGTAAATCCTGTAATGGGTATTTATAATCCTCTTTACATCAATAAGAATAAATTCTCTTATATTTCTTCAAAAAGAAATAGCATGTGCTGCCATGGTGTGCTCTATGTACATATAGCATGCACCTACTTCTACAGCTGATTCACATTGTTGGTTCAAAGGTAGCACCAAGCCGTATAATACATCAAGCATGCATTTGCTAAAGGATGCGACCAACCAATCTAAATTACATTACAAGAAGAAAGAAAACTATTTACAGAATTTATTTCAATGGTTAACAAACTGCTGCACAGATAGTCCCTACTTTTCATCCCAATTTACTTTCTTACTCTTCTAAGAACTAAATAGGTGTTCCACCTTTTTATAATAACTCACTTTATATTGGTTTTGAAGTTGTAAAATCAACTTAAAACTGTTTACTAATAGGAAACAGAACGCAACAGTAAAATTAACTTTATTATAAATGCAAATCCATGAACTTAAAACTATTTACAACCAGAAAACATTGGTTGGAAATGCAAATCCATGAACTTACAACTATTCCCAAGGTACTGAGCTCGAGTGCTAATCCTGCTCTAAGAAAGGAAAAAGAAAAAAGGAAACAAAACCAGCATAACATAAATGACTCGCATACAAAGTTCTTCCTTGCTCCAACTACCATATAATACTAGATTCACAATTATCAGCATATATCTTAAAACTGTCATTTGTCAATCTTACAAAATCATCATCATCATCATTGCCATTATCTCATTCCCAACTACTTGGCATAAATCTTACAAAAACTTCCATGATGGCCTAACAGAGATGAGAAGATATAATGATCAGTTCATCAAACTTGCTGATCAAGTGCTGGTTCATAGTCAGCGTTGTCTGAGCTCTTCTCTTCAACTCAAAATGTAAAGCATATAACAGTAACAATGTGAGCTCTATTCTTCAGTGAAAATGTAAAAGCCTAGAAAAGTAACAGAGAAAAAATGAAGGTTGAAATTTCTATGAGCACACTTCAATGAGAAAATCATAAACTGTACAACCAACTTAAAATAAGGCAAAACAAGAAAGGCTCATCCCTTGTAGCTGAAAAGAACGATAAAAAAACTTGATTTAACTGGCAATCCGGAATGAAGATTATAAAGAAATGGATTCAGAGAATAGAAGATGGTTCAAAAGCTTCTAGTGTGCCATGCAGAATCCGTTGTCCATTGATACAAAAATCACCATGCTTATTTTTTCTTAGCTAAGGTTTCATCATCAAAAGAGTGAATGGCTAGATGAATAATTCCTATACAACTTACCAGTGATTAAAAATCTAGTTACCATATAGCCCAATAACTGATGAAGGTACCAGTTACACTTCAAAAAATCAGATATCATTGAAAGCGCAGTTTAAGAGTCCAGCTTCATTCTAGTTAAAGGGTTTCACACAAATAGAAGATTAAAAAAACCCTAACCCAACAATATTGGTAAAATCATCAACCCTAACCCCAATCTGATATGGAATCAGAGAAAAACAAAGAAAAAAAATTCAAACATACGATCCATAAAATGGAGAACGACAAAGAGGTCTCACCTGTCTTTCAGTTTTCCACGTTAGTACCTTCGGCGGTAGAAGTCGGCGGAGTGTTTTCGCCATGAGTTGGTTGCCGAGAAAGGGAAGGGAGGGGATTGGAGCCCTTGATGATCCAACCTAGGGCGAAAAAGGAGATACCGGCGAGGATGGCGGTTCCCCAAGCTTGAGAATACCAACGACTGTATTGCCGTATGGCGAACCGCCATTGATCGCGAAGAGTCACTGGATCAGGGTTAAACGGGTCCGGCGGGTTTGGGAACTTTCCGGCCTTCCAGGCCGCCTCCGCTGAATCTCCGGCGGAAAATTCAGGTGGCCGGAGGGATTCAGGCTGAATTCTCGGAGTTTTCTTCACCGAGGAGGTAGGATTCTGTGGCTGTTCCGACATTTGATTCCGTTCTTGGTTTAGTGCAGTTTACTGGATGAATGTAATCCAATCATCCAGCTCGAAAATAAATTCGGAAAATCATTGTAAAGGGAAGGAGGCCCAGCCCACTCATATATTAAATTGGGGTCTTTTATATATGTGACAGATTATGATTGAAGTCCTGACGTAAAACTATTAAGAAACAATTAAACACTTGATATTTACAGATTTAGACTAATTTTTGAACTTTTTTTTTTTTTGCGACACACAAATATATGATAAAATCTAAACTTATAAAGAGATTTTTACATACATAGCATCTAAAATAATATTATTAAGGTATCTAGTATCACAAAGTTTAATATTATAAAATCAACACTTTTGTTAACACTTTTGTCTCCAAAATCTCCTTCTCCGCGCGCTCAAAGTTCAAATTCAAATCATAACATCACCTTCAATTTGTTGCAAGCCTAACAAAACCTACAATGAGGTTTTGTGTGAGACACTAAGAAGAAGATAGGTCCAGATGTAATGAAGGGGAATCAAAGTTGCATGGTTTTTGGTTCTTGAATGAGAGAGGGGGAAAGAAGAGATGAGTCTCAACTTTTGACTTAGATTTATGAGAAGAAAAGAAGAGAAATGGGGATGGAGGAAAAGGTATTAGCGTCGGGAGCTGGGGTCGCCGGAGAGAAGAGAAGCAGCTTGAGTTTGAGTTGTCGGAGAGAGGAGATGTCGGTGTTGCCAGATAATTAGCAGAAAGGAGATGCATGATATGTGTGCTCGAGAAGGAGGAGCTCTAGTGCGGGTTATGGGTGAAGCTAGAGAGTAGTGATGACAACAGTTGCTTGGTGAGAATGAAGAGAATAGGGAGGATTTATGTGGTTTTCAGTGCGGAAAACTTGGAGGTAGAGGAGCGGTTCAGTGGAGCGTGGGTCGTCGTTGGAGGCGGACGATAGGCTGTCATGAGGGAGAGAGAAAGAGTGTGTTTGTGAGATCGCTGCAGAAAGAAATATTGAAAATGAAATCGTTAACAGAAGAGTGAATCTTGTAAAATTAAACTTTGAGGTGTGAGATACGTGAATAAAATTCTCAATGATTTGGTACAAAAAATTATCTGAATGATAATGGCTCCTTATTAATATATTTAACACCCAATTATTTAATATTACACACATACCACTCAAAAATACTTGTAGGAATTAGAACATATTTTGGCATTCTTGCATTCGCATTTGCATGATGTGTGATCCGCCTCTTTGGTGTTCGTTGTGATTGTTCGTACATTGGTCGAATGATCACAATGTGATGGGTTTCTTGCATGTTGTATGTGCATCGCACAATTGTCTTGGCGACAAATCCTACTTATTAGGTGATTAATCTGTTTGTTCATCATAATACTTAAAAAAGCATTGCTTGAACCATACCTCAGAGGACAATGCGAGTTTTTGTATTATGAACAACTTGTGTATGACTGCGCTAAGGCTTCAAGGACTCTAAAGTACGTCACTTGCATATTACGAACCCACATTTAATGGTTATATATTTTAAAAGTATAAAAAAAATTTATTTCTTATATATATTATTCGTCTTACTTTAGAAATAAATAAGTTAGACAATATGCGAGGCCTCTTCTTTTAAATGTCAACCCTTAGTGTCGTATTTTAGATCTTTTGGATCTTTAATATAGGGCCGGTTTGGTGACCCTGTAAAAGTCATACCCCTAGACTTTACCCCTACATTGTGCACACACTTAGGTATTGTGACTAGGACACTGTGCGCTACATGGTGTGCTATGTTAAGACTAGGGTGCTTAGGTAGTCTTTTCGATGTCTGACTATTATTCCTTGTTGTTTTGTGACATAACCATACATCTTTTTTATGTGTTGTCTTTGTGTGTTTACTGGGTGTGAGACATGCACAATAGTATATTAAAGACAGTCTTCTTGTAGGGAGTCATGTCCACAGGTTCCAAGGCGCTTGAGGCATTGAACCACGTGATGAGGATCATGAGCAAACGCTCGAGTCCCGTATCCTAATTTCTCATTTTGATATTTATGTATAGATCTAGGTTCAGGTGTGCATATGCATAGCCTGATCACAATCTTTTATTTTTCTGAGATATGTTGTCGATCCAGCGACACCCAGTCTTTATTATTGTTTTATTCACTTGACTTGTTTTTACCTTGCCCAACGTTCTTGCCAATTGTCTTTCTTTAATTGTAGTTTTTATGAGCATCCTGTGATTTATAATTTAGGCTCATTAAGAACCATAATTTATAATTCTTTTATAAAAATCCTAATAGAATATTAAGAGTAATCAAAATTTAGGTTTAAAATATTCAATTATTTAAAACCTGCACCCTACTTTTCTGCATGACCTCTGGTTGGTTTTAAAATGGCTTGCATATCATTATTTTCTCCCAAGTCATCTTTAATAAGGACTCCACTCTTTGAACTTTAGATAATTTCATCATATTGCATGTCCCGAGGAGAAGTACTTTGTGCTTCTTTAAACCGACCGAGCCAACATAAGTTTTATACTTAGGTGGTTGTCTAGCAAGGTTAGGTGTTAGAGGCTTCCTCGATCCAGACGAGATATAAGTAATTTATGGGAGTGTTTTTAGCTATGTAGCTAGCCTACTCTTTTCTTTTCTTGTCGGTGACTTTTTTGTAATTTATTTGGAAAGCATAAGTATCACTTCTGTGAGCTCTACCTTTCTAGGGTCATAGGATTTAGAGTTGTCTTCTTTTGACCTTAGAGCTATCGAGACTCCATAGGATAACACAATTCACGGATTGCCGACAAGGAGTCTGGCTCTGTTGTGTCGACTACTTTAACAATCAGATAGACTTAGGGTTCTAATAGCTTGGGATGATGGATCCATTGTATCATGACCTGACTATCTCTACCCAATTAAAATTACTATAATTCTTTTGTTGAGCCATTTTAGCAATGTCGTCCTTTTGTGACTTCGTTGATGTAGTCTCATAGCCCTCTATTGCGGATAGACCGCCACCCATTTGGAATTCGGTGATTCACCTTCTACCCTTAGGGCTCAGCTATGCCTTGGAATTATAGTGTGGATCGTAAGAGTCGACTTGATTATTTCGTGGGCCACATATGCCAATGAGCCACTACACATTTGGGTTGTGAGAGATTCATTATGTCATGTGATTTAGCGAGAGCTTTGAAAGCATCGATATGTTCTTATGAAATAACCATTTTTTTGGTGACCTATTTACCAAAATGATAATGTAAGCATGAATCCTTCTATCGAGACTATTTTTGGGTGGTATACCCTAAGATGTAATTAACCAAATGGATACGTTTCTTTAGGTGTGCTCGTGATCCCAAAACAGAAATATTCTTTTTGGTTCTCTGATTATGTTGGGCTTATGTAGCGATTTTCTTCATGGATACCGTATTTCAATGTATTTTGATCCAATTTTGTTCAGACGTATATTCTTGACTTATCGCACGAGGATTGTCCCGCATAAGCCTTCAACATTTCTTTTTAAAATTTATTTGTCTATTTTTTCCTTATATCTCATCTTTTCTAATTTCTCTCCTCTTCAGATCATTTATATAATCCAAAAGAAAGTTTTACTTAGAAAGAATAATTATACAATGACGACATATAAATAGACAAGCTGACAACTTCAAATTTTTTTAAAAAACAAAAAACAATATTCAATTGTGTGACGTTGTGTGTGTGTTTTAGATATGCAAATAAATAAGAATACGGTGTTATACAAGCAAATGGTTTGGTGTTGGAGTTGGCTAAAATTAGAATGTTGTAGCTATAATTTATCGAGTGGGTGGAGTGAACAAATAATGTCTATGTATAGTGTTGCGTCGCATTATTAATTGCATTCATATTTCTTTTAGTAATTGTATTGCTTATGTTCAAAACTAAATATGTAGGCTTAGTGCTTGTTGCTATGTGAAAGTGTTTTGATGCGTGTGAAATGTTAGAATTGTGCAAGAATTTATTTCTAGTTGCATGTTGATTTTCTAAGGTAGGAACAAAAATTGTAAAAACTTCTTATAATTGATGTTCGTATTTTCTTTGTTTTTTAGTGCTGTCAAGTTGTAGAATGATCTAAAAGAGATAAATCTTTTTATTTGCGGGTTTTTATTTGACACGTCTTGTCCTGTTTGCGTCATCAGATCTCCTCGAGATTCATGCATATATTGTTTTTTCAGTATACAACTAAGACGACAATGAAGCTGACGGTCGCAACAGGATGAAATAAATCCTTAAACCCATCTCATAATAGAATTTAGTAAATCTGGATTTACGTTACAAACTAGATAGAACGCAAGAAGAAGAGTCAAAACGCGAAAAAATTCGACTTAATGGAGAGTTGGATTTAGTTTTCATTTTTTTGATGATTGGTTGGATTTACTTTAAATTCATGACTAAATCCTATTAAAACTATGCTACCAAACACCCCAGTAGAATGTTAAATATGATAATATATCAGATTTGGTTGGTATGTATATGAATCTCCTTAACTATATTAATGTTTCAATTGTTGTGTTGTATTAATCACTTATTTTGTATGGTGCCAATCATTGAGTTCTTGTGTGTCCCCTTGTTAAAGAAGAAGGCAACTCATTGGCGGGCGGAGTCAATTGTGCATTTGCACGTGCCAATGCTCTCATATGCTCGTTCGGTTACGCGTCCTTGCACTGTCGACTTGGTTTGCTCGTTCAACCCGTAATTTTATTTATTTAATCACATTTCAAGATTAAGCGACTACCATGCTTATTTCTAAAGATAATTTGGTTGTATTAAGCAATAATAAGTGATTCATAAATTTAAAGAATTGCAACAAAAAAATAATGTCATTCAACCCGATTAGAGCTCGGCTAGATAAGTGACTCTTAAGTTGAGTTCTGTTGACCTCACTTTTGGTTGAGGTCTAGAAAAACTTCTTTAGTAGCCTAGGTCTAGCCATAGGACTTTCCTATTGACTAGTCTTAGAAAATTAGAAGTACCCCCACCATTAGAAATTCAAAACTCTTCTTTTTACTCAACTTGAAATCCCACATATTGATCTTAACCTCTAGCATTTAGTAGGTAATATCATTATAAGAGAATTCAAGAAGAGTCCCTATAGGATTACTTGGCTTTAGGATTGACCCTGGGTGTTGACTTAAAACTAGGATACACCATATCTTCACAATACATTAATCCATGGTTCATTTAGAACGGATATCTATCCAATTCTATGTGAAATGCCTAACTTGGTCTTTTGCCCCTAGGCACCTCCAAATTACCTAACTGCCCTTGGGACCCAAATTTGGCTAATATTCCCAAATTTTGCCAAAATACCCAAAATTGATCAAAACCCATTTCAAACACCTTAAATACATCCAAA
>NW_018164640.1:635450-643618 GCF_001263595.1 Phalaenopsis equestris | reverse complement strand
TAGTTTATTTGATCAAGCCTCACCCTCAATTCTTGTGTCCTTCGGGATAGATACATGATTTGAGATAAAGTGTTCTTTCATATAAACTATGAAAATTATGGGGTCAGTTTGACTTCATCTTTTTCAAAACTAAATTTTTTAAAAAAAACGTCCTTCCGAAGCGGGCAACGGGATTTCAATTCCGATGACCGACAACTTCTTACGGGCAAACCCCACAACAAAAATAGTGCCGACAATTTCAATGAGCTGACAAACCAAGCTCAAGTCAACCTCGACTTGACTGTCATGAAGAGACTCATTTAAAAAAAATATTAATATAAAATATATTAAAAATGTTATAAATTTTAAGATTTTTTTTTAAATTATTAAAATATATTTAAAAAAATGATAGTATGTTTCTTATATCCTGTGATTATTATTATTTATCACCCACTTATTTATCATATTCGTCAATTATTATAACACTAGCTTAACTTAATGATGTTTTCTTTCTTTTATAATCAATAAGTTAGCTCATGAGTCGAGTCGAACTTGAAGACTGTAGCTTGAGATTGTGCTCAAACTCAATTTATTTATTCAATCTCAAGCCCAAGCAGATGATAGCTCGAGCTCGACTCGACTCTACTCGACTCGACTGTTTTTCACATCTAGTCATCCTAATATGAAAAGTTTCGAGATATGATAAAATGATTTTTTTTTTCTAAACGTGGGACCACTTCAATCATTAGATCACCGAAAAAAAATAATTTAAAATAAAATGCTTGAATAAAAATTAAATTAATTTTAATTATTTTAAAACAAAACCAAATTATTCTTAATTTTCCAAAGAAAAATGTTATTTAAAATGACATTCAATAATCTGAAAATCAAGAGGGGCATTAAATTGAAAGTGGGAAATGCTTGATTTTAATGATTCAATCGACATTTAATCAAGAGCTGAAAAATAACGTGCACATAAGTGACCAAAAATTAAGACAACATTTTTTCTTTAATATAGAGCACGCATATGAAATGTTTTATATAAAATTAAGTCTACATTTCTATATTTAAATGTATAATCTTCTTTTGGCCCTTATGATCAGAATTTAGATGATTCGTCGGATATTTCCTTTTAGTAGAAGCAGAAAATCAAAATGTTAAATCTGCATCTGTCATGCTAATCACACTCAAGAAATAGAGCATAGAGAGAGAGATAGAGAGTGTGTGTGTGCAGTACAACTTTGATTCTTTAAAGGTGATTGATTAATCTTTTAATGAAGAAATGACCCCCCTACTTATAGACAAAAGGGTATATAGTGAAAATATATATATAATTGCTCCTGCTTTTATGGGAGCGTTACATGATACTTTGAGTATATAGAAAATAAAAGAGCCTATGATTTGGTTGGCGAAAACCTATAATCATTGGGTCGGTCATATACATTCGGTCAGCTCTTTTGAGTTGTGGTAATCGGTCGCCCCTGGCGGTTCTTCAGTCGTACGGACTTCGCTTTATCGTCTGGACTTTATTCAATTAACTCGAGTTAGTCCGTCAATTGTCTCAGTTCAACTGTCAACTGTTGAGCATTGAATGAGAAACTCATGTTCTTGGGGTAGAACAAGACTATTAGGCACTGAGTGAATCACCATAATCTGGCATGTATCCTACTTTTGACAAGAGATCACTTTGGAAAATACGATGAATGTTTGGTGATTAGAACCTTGGCCTTCTGAAGGGTCTTGGAGGCTTCTGTGAGGAGTTTGACAATACTTGGACGAGAGTTTAACTGGTTCCTTCCCTCGGTTACATAGGTCTCATTCTTTGAATCAAAAGACCTCGTTCTGTCGATCTATCTCTGAGGGAGCTGTAGATGTTATAATAGGACACTTTGGTCTTCTGTCGACGTGGTTCATGCTTCTTCTGATGAGTCATTCTTGACCGTACTTTTATCTTGTAGTCTATTGAGTTTCCTCAAAATTTGAGCTGAAGCATTTCTAGCATACATGAAGCTAATAAGTAAATTTAAGATTAAGAAAATTTGATATTATTTGTGCTTCAAATGTTGTGACACCAGAATGAAAGTTTCATCTTAATTAGCTTTTTTTAGTTTTTTAGTGAACCAAGAGAGAACAAGCATGTAATTTGACCAAGATGAAATGAGTTCACTTATTGGATTTATCTCATAATTAACTCATGTTGGTCTTATCATATTTGTCTCGTAGAAACAACCAATTTTGACTAAAACCTTGGCATTAGCTGCTGTTTTTGTTTCTACTACTCTGCCACATGGATTTTCTTGTTTTTGGCTATTATTGATTTGCCAGCGAGGAGATGGCCTGTTGGACTATTGGTGAAGATAAAAAGCTAGTCAATGTTATATTTGTATAGTCTAAAGTATCATATGAGCTTTAAAGATATAAGTTTGTTCTTGCACTCACAATTAAAAATTTTGTTAAAATCCAAAGTGTTTAGGAACACATCTAATGTATAGAACGTTTTAGCATGGGAGAGATGAGGAAATGTATATTAGAGAGCAAAAAAGAGTGCACAATCCTTTATTCATGATATGGACCTCCTATTTATAAGAGTACGTCGTAGTCTTATAAAATTACAGATCAGTCCCCTCATCATTAGTCTTTAAAGGGGGCTTTTTAGTAATTATAAAGATACTAGAATATAATAAGACTGACAAACTGATTTGGTTGGTAAGAAGTTAGTTAACTGCTCCCCCACCCCCCCCCCTTCCTTGACTCCATCTATACTTGTCGATTGGACTGAAAGCAGGTCGTCTTCCTGTGGGAAACTCTTTGACACGTTTATCCGATCGTTTGATCCAAATGCCTTCTTCGCTAGTGTCGGCCTGTTTGATCGGTAATACCATCCTTCAGAACTATTTGTTTGCTTCGAGATTCGTGCTGACATATTTTTTGTATACATATTTAATTCTCCGATTCTCTTGTTTTTTGGAAGCTGCAGAACACATAAGGATAAGGGAATCTTTTTTAACATGTAAGAAATAACTAAATGAGATTATAGTGCAATAATGAATTTCTTTGGATTTCTGTGCCAAAGACACTATAAATAAGCGATGGGATAAGGAAAGTTTGTACCCTTCTCCTTTTCCTCTCGCTCTCTAGATCTTTTGTCTTCCCCTTTTGTGCCTGCCATTATGTTTGGCGGAGGAGCTTCACCTTTTGACAAGGACTCCTTTCTCAAGGAGATGAGTGACATGTGGGTGAAAGTTCATAAGCCTGACATAAGGCGTAAGCCGACAGGCTAGTCATCCGTAGGGGAGTTGAGTAAGAAGAGGGTTGTCCAGAAGTAAGAGACGGGTGAGCATGAAGATTGAGTAGGATCCTTGGGCCTTCTTGTGTGCTCGTTTCCAGAGAGGACCTTTGAGCACTTGGGAGGACATTTAGGTGATCGTTGCCATGCATCAAACTAAGGTGGATGTTTATGTCGGGGAGAAAGGGACACTCGTTCAGGTTGTGGCAAAAGTGACATTTCCACAAGGTGGTTAGGGTAAGGTGATGACCGGAGTGGAAACACCATCTCATTTGCCGAAGGGTAGCTTTTCTACCATGTGCAGAGAGCTAGAGCAGACTGGTGAGGATGCTAAATCTTTTACTATGTCAGATTAGACTTAGCTTTTGGTTAGGTGGCTTTATATTGTCCAGAATGTTCATACTTCTTTTCGTACTATAACTATGGAAATTCTTACAGTTGATTTTGTATCGACAGATACTAACACTTATCATGAGGATGACCAGGTCATTGTGGAACACGCCGTTGCGGGTGGTGTTGATATTGCAAACAAGGTGCTGTGAAATAAGGCATTGTGGAGCAAGGTACTGAGGAGCAGGTGTGGTGGAGCAGGGTGTTGTGGAGCAAGATATTGTGGAGTGGGATGTTGTGGAGCTGGGTGTTGCAAGTTGGGATGTTACGGAGCAGGGTGTTGCAAAGCGAGGTGTTGTGGAACAGAGGATGGAGGAGAATTTTCTTTTCGGTGGGGGTAAGAGTGTAGGTTTCTGGGTCTCTTGTCACACAACAAGAGAAGAGAAGATATCCCGGGGGGGGGGGGGGGGGGGGGATGGGGGGGTGGGGGGGGGATTGGCTGTCTGTTGACTTCTTGGTACGCCATCAAGGTAAAATGGAGGAGTGATCCCATTCTTTCATGGGGTATCCTCGGGGAGATAATGACGAAAGAGTTGCTGAGGTATTGGAGAGAGTGGAACGGGTGGAAAAAGATGTTGTTGCACTTCTTGAGGAGTTTTTGTTTTTCGTGGTGAGATGCTTATTGCTCGTGGACAAATCATGCACTGTGTTTGGAGCGCAGGCCATTAGAGAGGGTCTCACTGCTCAGCCTAGGGATAGTCAGAATGAATTCTTTACGATAGGTCATGAATTCATGTCTGAAAGGCTGCGTCATCAAAGGTTTGTCTCGGACGAAGCCGCAAATGATCGTTTAGTTGGGTTTTTCTTTTCTTAGGTTAGTTATGAGGGGTTGGTGTGGTGTGCCTCCCTCCATTTGTAAATAATAAATGTAATGTAATTTTCTATTTTTGGTCATGATTGCATTTTCTTAAGTGTTGTGTGATACCCATCACATCGATCTTGTCGATGACATTTCATTTCCATGTGTTTATTGACCTACATATATGTGTGTGTGTGTTCTTTATGTTGTTTAGGCTTTCATTTCTTTTTGTTTTGTTATTTCTTCCTCCCCTCTTCTCCTATGTTATCACGAGCCTTATGGCGCAAAAGTTTTCTCAGGAGTCATTTTGGTCTATTCCTGCTTTGGAATTTTTGATCCTTTCCGGGCTGATGTGAAAAAGATTTAAGGTTCCTAGATTCTCAATTCCTCCATCCAACTTCGACCTGCAGCTAGTCATGAGCGAGCGACATATCAATTATCCCTCGACTTGCTTTTCTACAAGGTTCAATTCAAAATAGGTTTTCAGATACCATTCTGTAAGTAACTATGCTCAAGTCCTTCCCAACTCCATGGCTGCCATAATGAACTTCTTTCTCTTCTACTAAAGGATGAAGATCACATGGTTGATCAAATTGTTCAACCATTTCTTATCTTTCAGAATTAGCTATGATGGTTACATCCAGTTTGCCACCGGTTTCATGATCCATTTAGTGGGCCTTGAGAATATGATAAAAGACTAGAAAGAGAAGTTCTTGGTGTGTTCCTGTGCAAGTGGTTGGGGGATTGGCATCATCCCGATCGAATGAGAGGTGAAGAAGATGAAGACTCTGCCTGATAGCCTCATGGATCATAAGTCACTAATCGAGGGTTAGCGTCTCTTGTTATTTCAATACCTCGATTCAAACGTGATAAATCATATGATTCACCCTGATGGTATTGAGACAATGACCAAAGGGCTGTGAGCATCATCTGACACTCAGAAAGTGTTTAGAGAGAAAGCTTCTAAGAAGAGGGCAGCTTCAAAGAGGTAGCGGGGAAGAGTCGACCCTTCTTTGCCTAGAAGAGACGAGGGTCAGTCTGGCTCCTTTGGATCAACTGAGGAAGATGTTGATGATAAGATGGTTTTCCTCATTTTGATCGCATGTATGTATGGTCACGTAGTTATTTTGTTTTGTTATTTTCAAGGGAGTCGTGAGGATTTTTTTGAGTCTCCGCAGTGCACTAGATTTAGGAGTTTCACCGGCCTATCTGTCGTATGGTGGGGTTTCTACTGTGACCTTTGATAGGACTTTGTCTGTGGGTTTACATGATCAAACGAAGGTGAGCCTTTCCCCGTCTCCCATCTCAATAGAGACTGAATCGAAGGGAGAACCAATGGTTGCTAAGAGAGTAGGGGGAGACATTCCTTGAAGAAAAGATATGGCCCCCTTCTCAGGAATTGAGTTGTCCCCTCCTCTAGGAAAAGAGGGATTCCTATCGAGTGGTCCTTTTTTCATGACCGAGGGGAGATTTTGGATGAGCGGTCACTATGCTCTTCTTGATAGGGAAACTGATTGGTATCTTTTCACCCCTTTGAATGGTGATTACCCGTACGACTTTGATGGAGACATTTTGGTCCCCGCCTTTGAAAATCATATGGAATTGATGGACAGGAAAGACATGTACCAGACAATTGATCGTTATCATGTTATTTCATGAGAGACCTCACATTTTCTGAAGATTCTATTGGACTGGACCGAAGAAAAAGCTGATAGTGATGCCTTGTGAATGTAAAAGTTAAGACGAAGAACCACCATTTTCGAGGAAAGATTGAAACTGTCTGTGGAGCAGAGGGGAGTTAGAGGTTTAGGAACACGAGGCCCAAGCGACCGTGTTTCTCAAGAATAATATTTGAAAAAGAAAGTCTCCTAGATGATTACTCCAGAGTAGGAAGTTGAAAGCCTCTCCCGTTACATTACGGTTGACATTTCCCTTGCTATTGAGAGACCTGCGAAACATAAACTGTTTGATCCTAAATGGTTGGCCATAGAGGAGTTTGGCATGCTGTTTTTCAAATTTAGAGCATGAAGGGAGGGAATCGTTGAACATAAAGTCAGATAACGTTGGGCGAGCGGTTGAAACCAGAGAAGGAGGTACCTGGGAGTCTTTGATGGTATAGTTGGGGTGATCTATTTTTATCTTCTTTTATCTTGATGTTTAGAAGCACTTGTAAGTAAATTTATTATTCAAATTTTGTGAATGCACTCTTAAAATGTATATAATTTTTGAAACCGAGTTTTGACCATTTGAGTTTTCTTTAGTTTATCTAGCGATTGTTCAAATTTGAAGTGTGATTTTAAAAATAGACATGGTTACAATTGATGGTGTGGGTTTGTACAAAAATGTATGTGTGCTATACATGGTCAGACGTATTTCTTATATGTGATCACTACACCCATCATAGAACTTGTCGCTACCGGGTGTGAATGTTATGATTAGGGCTCATGATGATCATTTTCATACCCCTCACATAACTTGTCGTTGTTGGGTATCAAAATGTCCCATAGACACTAAACAATCGTTACACACCCCTCGTGAACCTTGTCACTGCTAAGTGTGGATATTATGGTTAGGGCTCAGGACGACCATTTTCATAATCCTCGTGGAGCTTGTTCCTGTCGGGTACAAAGACGTCCTATAGTCCATTAAATAATTGTTAAACACCACTCACAAAACTTGTCGCCGCCAGATGCAGATGTTTTGGTTAGGGCTTAGGTTGATCGTCGTTTTCATATCCCTTATGGAGCTTGTCACAGCAGGGTACTATGAAGTCTCATAGGCCATTAAAAAATCGCTACGCACCCTTTGCATAGCTTGTCGCTACCGGGTGCGAATCATTTTACTAATTGATTAATTTTAATATCTCGTAGTGTCAGTTCCCATAGTGTAAAAGAATAAACAAAAAATATTATCGAGGTGTATTTTATTCATAATATTGGGTATCTTTGTCAAAAGAAAGGAAGGATCATACAAAACAACCATAACTATGTTTCTTCTAAAAGCAAAGAAAACTTTAAGGGAAAAAAAATTTAGATCGTTGTCACTCTAAGTTCAAGGGACCTCATTTCCTCCGAATGTATTTAACTTATTCGCTCTAGGCCCGACTCTATGGTGAATGATGTAGGGGCCATTCCAAGTTTGATCTAGCTTTTGGATAGCCTGCCCTCTAGCGGCAAGGTTGGCTTTTTTCAACACTAGGTCTCCTGTAGTAAGCTTTTCCTCGCAAACATGTTTGTTTAAGTATTTGGCTTTCCCTCTCTTGATTTTCTTTTCTTAAAGGGTTGTGTTGCTTGGTTTTTTTGGCAAGGTCCACAATGAGCTTGACCCCTTCACCATTCTCTTACAGGTCTTCCTCATTGAAGGCTAAGGCAGAGAGCACTCTCTGGCTGTAATTTTTGCACTTGACCGGTAGCATGACTTCCGTTACATGGGATAGCATAAAAGGGCATGGTGTCATTCAAATCACCCAGAGTACGAAAGGGATTAGGTATGCTCACTTGCCCTTCACTCCTACCATTTTCCTTATTAAATTTAGAATGAACTTTCTTGCGGCCTCGCCCATATGTTAGTTAATGGATGATGCACAGAGGAAAATTTGAGGTTAATCCCTTGACTCGTGCAGAAATCCTAGACCCTTATGTCAGTAAATTGGGTTTCATTTTTCTCAATGATGACAATGGGTAACTGTTGACCTCATTTTTGGTTGAGGTCTAG
>NW_018164640.1:629194-635350 GCF_001263595.1 Phalaenopsis equestris | reverse complement strand
AAACCCCACACCAAAAATAGTGCCGACAGTAACCTATACCAACAAATCAGGTCAGTCCAAATAAAGTTTCAGACAACCTTCACTGTTATTTGGGTGAGGAGCTTTGCTTCTATTCATTTAGAAAAGTAGTTGATGACCCTCAGTAAGAACTTTTGTTGTCATTTGGACGGAGGAAAAAAGTCCAAGGATGTCGAGGCCACACATGACGAACGACTAATGGCTAACGATCAGGTGAAGTTTTTGGGGCGGTTGATGGTGCAATTGACCATACTTCTAACACTATGTATATCTTTGAGCATATTTCCTAACATTTTTTAGCATGTTTGACTAGACGTACCCCTATCGCTAGACTCAGTTAGCTAACGTCTTTCCTCCGGAATGACTCTCACACTCCTCATCAAGAACTTCCCAAAGTATGTCTTCAACCTCATCATCTTTAACACACTTTAAGTACAAGGACATGGTTGATTTTCTGAGGAGTTTTCCCACGACTAGTGGGTTCTTGACAACTATGAGTTTGAATCTCCTATAATTGATAATCTCTCCATTGATCTCCTATATGTTTAAATAGTGGATGTATGAGTTCATCCAACTCTTCCTTTCTTCACTATGGATTTCCATTGCTAGTGGTTCCTCGATCGAAGGTCAACTGAGTTTTTGATGTTGCCCTTCTCTCAGATGGAGTCTTCAGGAAATGAGGTCAACGATCTGATTTTCTTCTCTCAGGATATCCTCAATTTTGAAGCTAGTGAATCAACCAATCTTCGTCTTTACCTTTTCGAGGTACCTTGTCATTGTCTCGTCCCTTGTTTCAAGATCTCCATTGATTTGGTTCACCATCAGCTATGGATCGGCCTTTACCATTATGCAGAGGATTCCCATATGTGAGGCTAAGCAAAGACCTGCAAGCAAAGCTTCATATTTCTCTTGGCTGTTAGTTAGTGAATAATTTACTTCGATTGAGTGATAAATATTCTCCCCTATCAGACTAGAAAGAAAAATTATGAGTCTAGTGCTCGATTGGCTAGAGGCTCCATCCGTGAACAAGGTCCAGGTGGTTTTGTCACCAACTCTTTCTTCACGTCCTGTAGCTCGGTAACGTGTGCTAGGAAATCTGCAATAGCTTGTGCATTTATAGCCATCCAAATAATTTTGGAGATGTCAAGCTTGATGAGCTCCACGACCCATTTGAGTAATCAATAGGAGTGTTCTGGTCAGGTGAGAACAGACTTCAGTGGGTTGTTAGTGATAACCAATACGAGAAGTATTTGGAAGTACAGTCATAGCCTTCATTATGAAATGACCAAGGCAAAGTTTAATTTTTCCATTATATGATATCTGAGTTAGACATCTTTGAGGACCCAACTAGTGTAGTATATTGGGTACCACTTTTCATGTTATTCTCTGACTAAGAAGAAACTAACGGCAAACCGACTCCCAGTTAAGGAAAAAGTTTTTCTTTCAGTTTCAACTCTGAAGGAGAGCAGGATGACGGGTGAGGGGAGGGGGGGGGGGTTAAAAAATTCCTCCACATTCGGGTGTTTATTCGAAATATTGGGCTTTTTTTAGTACTTTGAAGAATGAAACTCATTTATCTTCTAATTTGGAGATGAACCTGCTCAATTTTGCGATTTGATCAGTCAACCTTTAAATTTTCTAGGTCTTTCTAAGAGAGAACATGTTAAGGATTGCTTGAATCATTTCTGAATTAACTTTTATGCCTTCTAGGGCTAGCATGTATTCCAAGAGCCTGCCTATCGTGGCTCAAAAGATACATTCCATTTTTTGACTGTTTGGAAGTTTTTTTTCTTAAATCCTCAATGTATTCTTTAGCCTATTGACTCTTAACTAGCACATCATCAATAAACACTTCAACGTTTCTTCCTATTTGATTACCAAAATTTACATCCACGAGGCCTCAGTAGATCGCCCATGCATTCTTAGGCCCGAAAGACATTCCATTATAACAATAGAGCCCTTCACAAGTAATAAAAGAAGTTTTTTTTAGCATAAGGGAGATGCATCCCGATTTGATGATAGCCGGAGAATGTGTCAAGGAAGAATGAAACTCATTTATCTTCTAATTTGGAGATGAACCTGCTCAATTTTGCGATTTGATCAGTCAACCTTTAAATTTTCTAGGTCTTTCTAAGAGAGAACATGTTAAGGATTGCTTGAATCTTTTCTGAATTAACTTTTATGCCTTCTAGGGCTAGCATGTATTCCAAGAACCTGCCTGTTGTGGCTCAAAAGATACATTTCAGAGGGTTTAATTTCATATTAAATTTTTTGACTGTTTGGAAGTTTTTTTTTAAAAATCCCCAATGTATTCTTTAGCCAATTGACTCTTAACTAGCACATCATTAATATACATTTCAACGTTTCTTTTTATTTGATTACCAAAATTTATATCCACGAGGCCTCAGTAGATCGCCCCTGCATTCTTAGGCCCAAAAGACATTCGATTATAACAATAGAACCCTTCACAAGTAATAAAAGAAGTTTTTTTAGCATAAGGGAGATGCATCCTGATTTGATGATAGCCGGAGAATGTATCGAGGAAGCTTAAGACTGAGCGTCGAACTTCGAATCCACCAGTGCATCGATTTACAGTAGCGGGTACGCTTCTTTTGGGCATGTTGAGTTTAGGTTAGTGAAGTCCACACATATCCTCCTTTTTTTGTTAGCCTTATGTACCATCACCACATTGGAGACCCATGTGGGGTACTACACTTCTTAAATATACCTTGGTTTTTCTAACTTTCGTACCTCCTCTCTGTTGAGTCTTATCGGCATCATGGTCGAGCTTCTAATCTTTTGTTTCAAGTGCAAGCTGGTGGACCACATTCAATCTGTGATAGGTGGCTTCGATCAACACTCCATACATATTAGTGATCATCCATGCGAAACATCCATATTTTTCTAGAGGATTCGGATTAGCAACTCCCTCTGTCCTACATCAAAAGCTTCACTTATCATAAAACATTTACCTGACTCTCTATCGGCAGCTGGGACCTCGAGGGTGGTCGCGTTGGTCTTTATGAAACCTTCATTTAGTTTCCAGGTTGCCAAAGGATCGTGCTCCACGTTGCTTATGTCTCATAAGTAGCATACTCGGGATTCCTCATGTTCTCCTTTGAATGTGATGATCTCTCTGTCCTAAGAAAATTTAACAACAACAAGCTTAGTGATAGCAATTGCTTTTAAATCATTCAAGATTTGTCGATTGAATATAGCTTTATATGTCTTGGGTAGGGGGTCCACCATAAGGAAATCCTCTCTCAGAGTAAATTGCTTCACATTCCCCGCCCACTTACTGAGAGCCTGATTATCCCTAAGTTTTCATTCCTTTCAGCTGAGAAATCGTGTATAATGGCCTAGCCGGTGTAGTCATCCGATCGACAGTAAGACTTAGTTTGTGAAAAACTTGATTAAAAATCATATATATTGAGCTCCTTGTATTGATGAGAACTCTATCTACATGATAATTATTAATTATAGATGTTATCACAATAACATCATTATAAGGATTTCCCTTCAATGGCAGATCCTCATTGATGAAGTAGATAGGAGGGTGACCCATGGGTTTTGGGGGCAAAGATCGTAGTGTATAGTTTTGTTGTTTGTTACCTTTTTTGGCTCATCCTTCTAGTTGGTTCAGTTCTTCCAAATATGGTGGGCACGTATCCTGCAATGTGGATGGCATTTGTGAGGGTAAATCTGTCAGTCGTTCTCCCGTGGGAGCTTTGCCCTGTCTCTGGGTATTGACCCCAGGGGTGACAAATTCTTTCAGCTTCCCTTCTTTTATCAAATTTCAGTTAAGCTATGGAGGTGTCTGCATTTCTCTATATCGTGTATGTGGTTTTTGTGGTACTTGTAATATTTCTTGCTATCTTGAAGAAAGGCTCTGGTTCTCATTTGTGGATCCTTCCTAAATAATTCCTTATCTTGAATGATGTCCACTATTTCTTTCATAGACACCCTTAATGGGGTTCCGTGGATGTATCGTGGTAATTCATGGTCTTGGGATGAGCAGTGGTGATGGGCTTTCATCTGCATCTTCTGATTCTCGTGATGATGTATAGAGTTGTTGTTGGAATGATTTTCATAGCTTGGGCGGATGATTGGTCGTATATTTTGTTTGGGTTACTTTTTGTTATCATGTGGCGGCCTCTTCTGGTGTATCTGTTTGACAGTCTCTGGGGCATTTTCATAGGAAACAATATACTTATTAGCCATCTCTAATAGTTCATCCAAACTCTATGGTTTTGCGAGGTCGAGGTCAAACAAGAATCTCTTCGACCTCTCTCCCTGTGTTAGCGTGGCCTAGGCCATGTCAGGCTTCAAGTCTTTCACATCTAATGTTTCCCATTGGAACTGTATAATAAATAATCGTAAGCTCTCAATAACTCATTGTTTTAGTTGGCATAAAGATCAGGCGCTCTTTTTTCAGTCTTAGAGCCCTGACAAACTGAGATAGAAAAAACCTCTTGAATTCCATAAAATAGGTGATTACCCCTTGGTAGGCCGTCGAACCATCTTAGTGCAAATAATCTCAACGTGGTGAAGAATAGTTTACATTTGAGAGTGTTAGAGATTTTAAGCAAACATATGGAAGCTTCAAACGACGTGAGGTGGTCATTAGGGTTCGAATGCTCTTTGTATGGCTCTAAGGCGAGGATTTTAAATTTCTCCAAGGGTCCAGCTCCCGATACCTATAGCAAGATGGACTGCCACTACACTTTGATTCGCATTGTTCGATTCCTCTCCTCAGGTGCAAATCCGACACTATCTTAATATAACCCATCATTCTGCTGTAGGTGGATTGTTCTTCTCTCATTTTTTGTTGGTGGTTCCCATTGAGGGGGGTTAAGTGCTTCTTGTCGGGCTGGTCCTCCTTGGACTGGAGCCACCGCCAGGGCAGCGACCGCTCTGAGCACCTTCGCAAACTGTCATGACATCTAGTTTGTGATTGAGTTCTCAACCCATGCAAACCTTACTTGACAAATTCTTCCATGAACTCCCTAGTGCATGATGCTTCTACCACATTCCTCTAACTGGATTCTCCATGTTGTTGTTGTTGAGCTCTTCTTCTTATTGACGACATGTTTTTACACTCACCGTAGCTTAAGGGAGATTGAATCCTAAAGTGTTCAAAAAACAGACCCAAGGTATAGAACTTCTTAGCAGGGGGAGGTGAGAACAAATACATTAGAGAGCAATAAAGAGTGCATAATCCCTTATTTATGATATGGACACCTTTTTATAGAATTAGGTCTCAGTCATATAAAATTACAGATCATTCCATCATCATTAGCTTTTAAATGAGGGTTTTTAGTAATTATAAAGATACTTAAATATAAAAAGACTAGCGAACTAATTTGGCCAGTAAGATGTTTGTCGACCGCTCTCCTTGCTTTGACTGTATCGGCACTTGTCGATCGGTCTGAAAGCTCATCGTCATCTTGTGGGAAACACTGGTACATTCTTCTGGTCTTTCGATCCAAATGTCTTCTTTGCTAGCATCCGATCGATAGTACCGTTCTTATGAACTGTTCGTTTGTTTTGAGATTTGTGCTTACATATTTTTTAATACAACTATAGTCTCGTGAATCCTCAGCTTTCTAGTTTCTAACCAATTATTTAGCTTACCGCGTTATGTTTAACATAAAAATATTTATTTGTGCATGGTTGTTGAATTTTTTGGGAGGTAGGATCCTGTATAATTTGTAAACACATACAATTCAGAAGAGATCTTGAAAAAAAAGTGAAAAGAAGCAGGATTGAGAGAGTCAGAAAAAAGAGCATTCTCCTCTTCTTTCATTTCTTCTTATTTATATACTCAGGAGCCTATATATCTGCTCTAGGGCTGTAAACGAGCAAAGCTTGAGCGAGCTCAGACTTGTCTTGTGTTCGGCTCGTTTGAAATTGTTCGTGTTCGAAATCAGCTCGTGTTAAAAAACGGCTCATGAACAGTGTGTTCGTGTTCGACTCAATTTAAATATTCATGTTCATGTTCAGCTCGAAATTGACTCGTTGAAATTAAACTAAAAAAATAGATGTAAAGTGCTAGATTCGAACCTGAACCAAATGTATGCAAAATAAGACGCATAACTACGTTACCACAAGAGCAATTACATTTTAAACTTAAATATA
>NW_018164640.1:627653-629154 GCF_001263595.1 Phalaenopsis equestris | reverse complement strand
AATATTATTATATAAATAATATGTGTAATATATTTTTATATAAATAATTATATAATTTTTTTATTTCGAGCTAAAACGAGATGAAAACGAGCGAACAAAGAGTTGTTCGTGTTCGATTCGTTTATAATTCGAGATTTAAAACTTGTTCGTGTTCGACTCGTTTATTTAATGAACAAGTCGAACACAAGTTGTTCGCCAACAACGAGCTTTTTTTGACAGCCCTAATATGCACAAGGGTTTAGAAAATAAACTTAAAATTAGGTTATAGGCTATATGTATGGAGCCTGAAGACACTTGTTATTAACAAAATTGCTGATGTGAATTGTCATGCTATTAGAAAATGATGGGAAAGTATACTGACATATATAAATTCTCTTCGCTGCCTCAGATAGCTGCTTGTCGAGTTTAATGTTGTAGCTAGCCTATCGTTAGCGAGTTTGATGAGAATGTTCAACCAACTGTATGAGTATGAAACAGGAGCTAGGATAATGTACACTAATGAGTACAATTATTATGGTTAGTGCAAGACCACCAAATGCATAATTGATAGACTCGATCTTTTAAGCTCATAATGCTTATTTAACATTCAGACTTTCTTGTTGCTTAAAAACTTAATTTTAGGTATACAATTGTACATAATTGAAATACAATCAAGACAAGTAAATATAGAATTTTTTATCATTGAATTTATTTTTACCAGTTAAGAAAAAAACATCACTTGAATCTATATCGCACTTATCTGTGACTTACTGGATGAGGATATAGTTTCCCACATTAAGTCGGGGATTCGAACCGTGCATATTTTCATTTAGACTTAAATTTCTAAAATAAAAGTTATAAGACTAGTGGAAGAGTTGGTAGATGATTTTCTCCTTAACTAAAAAACCCAAGTTGCAGTTCCAACTATATCTTAGGGTCTGTTTGAGACAGTTGTAACTTATTGAATAATCTGCTGATAAGCTAGGTGCGGAAACTATTACAAATTTTTACTTTTTTGAAAAAATCAAACCGTTGTCAATAAGGTGCGGTGTGAAAACGTTGTTTTCTGCGTTTTAAAAACACATAAGCTGCCAAAACACAGTTTACCCAAATAGGTTAGGTGCATTTTCAAAACGCCACCGCACCAAATAAATTACCCCAAACGGGCCCTTAATCACCAATCATTAATTCTTAACCTAATTACCATTAAAGCTCATTTCAATATTAAAAAAATGAATCTGCCTGATATATTTATGCAAAAAAATTTGCACGACTAACCTATTTTGCACATTAACCTCTTATCTTCAAAGCACCACAATGTCACCTCCCAAAAGAGCCCTTATGGGTGGTGGGCAGCCCAGGACTTAAATACTGCTTTTCGGCCCTACACCTAGCCAATGTGAGACTATTTGTCCGTGACATTCTCCTCCACCCAATCACGTGACGCCCTCGTCACGAATCGGCTCCACCGAGGGTCCCCACTGGACCATGGAGAGTCCACACACCTGACAGGCAGTAGGCT
>NW_018164640.1:575975-627541 GCF_001263595.1 Phalaenopsis equestris | reverse complement strand
GCCCTCGTCACGGATCGGCTCCACCGAGGGTCTCACTGGACCATGGAGAGTCCACACACTTGGCAGGCAGTAATCTGCTCTGATACCACTTGTCACCTCCCAAAAGAGCCCTTATGGGTGGTGGGCAGCCCAGGACTTAAATACTGCTTTTCGGCCCTACACCTAGCCAATGTGAGACTATTTGTCCGTGACAACAAGCTCCCTTACGTCCATTCCTTTCACACCAGCAATTAATCTTACTCTTGATCGTGCCACAAGATATAATTGTTTTCAAGGACCTCTCATCAGATTTTGACTCTGAAAAGATTTCTGAACAGAGAACGCGTCCAAAAAACGTGTTTTTTTAATGATGAGAAAGCGCGTTCTGTCAATCTCGTCAAGCAGTTAAGTCAATTTCTAAATCCCTCCTTCATTTCTACAGAATCCCAAAACAAAATATCGCATTTTTTTATTCTAATTATTAAATCTGCTTCAAACGAAACAAACACAGCGCAGTTTTGCTTTCATAACCTCCCTAAAGCAGGGAAAATCGTCATTAATTCAATTCACTTACTACCTATTCTTTACATGTCCTCACAACAAAGCAATAAAGCAACAAAATTTAGTCGACCTCATCAGCTATACCGCTTAGCAGAAGTGCGGCACCAAATATCATAAAAATTATATTTTTTCTCATTCAGGAGAGACCAAAAGGAAAATCAGTCTCAAACTCAATCTGGTCCAGCTGAAAATCCATCCCAACCATGGGAGAATTCGTTGTCGAAGTAGCTGCAGAGATTATCCCTGCTATTTCACTATCAAATCCTTGTATGTTAAACCCACTTCCATACTTATTCACGCCACAGGGAGACAGAGAGAAGTAATTCGACTCAGCTGAAGCAGTGCTGGACACGAACGTTGGCGAGTAGTTCCCCATGAACAGATTCTCCGGCATGGAAGCTGAAGAGAAGAGGTTATTGTGCGGCTTCATATCATTTGCAGGTGTGGAGGGGAAGGAGAAGAAGGAAGGAGAGGAATCTGGGAGCTGGTCGTCGGAGTTGAAGATTTCAGTTTTTACTCTGAGGCCTGTCTTCAAATGCTCCAGAAGTAGCATTTCTTGCTGTTGATGAGTTTCAAGCTTCTCTTCTTTGGGGGATGGAGTTGGGTTTCTATGCTGGCATTGATTGCAGGTGTGAGCCCCGCGGTATGTTACATCGAAGACGGTGATGTCGTCGTCGGAGCGCTGAACTTGTTTTGTGGCGAGGCAGCCATGGGTGTGCCGATATGTGCACCGATAGTAGCTTCTGCGGAATGGTAGAGTAAGATAAAATATAAGTCATCCACTGAGTATATGAATTTAGCTGAAAGATTGTTAATCATTTGAAAATTTAGTTAATTTTTTTCAATCCAATTTCGAGCTGATAAGAGCTAAGCTTGAAATTGGATTGTTAACTATATATTTAACGAATTTAGTCAAATCGTTAACAGATGAAAGGACATATGGATGGAATTTATTGGTTAGTTTTAAAGTTATGCATAAATATTTATTTTAAAAATATAAAGGATGTTGACTTATGAATGTGAGACAGAATTACTTTGGCAATGAGCTGACTGAAACATTGTATGTGTGATATAATATTTAAATATTTTGTTCCCTTTATGATCGCTAGTCTGTTAGACTCAATGATAAAGCAATACCTGGGAAACTTAGCTCCAAGTATGTCTTTCTGGCCATACTTCCTCCAGCTATAGCCGTCATCAAGAGGCCCATCCATGGATGAACTCGAGCAAGCTCGAACCTGGCTGCTCCAACGCGGCAAAGTCTTCCTATAACCATCCAATAATTAAAAAAAAAAACCATTTTTTTAAGAGCTAATAACTAAACTTAATCAGAACCAATCAATGGCTGAAAGGCTTTGTGAACAAATTACCTCTTTTTGCACATCTCCCTGCGCTCCAGCTCCTTGAAAGCCTTGTCAGACCCATCACTCTTCGGACTATCGCTTGCTGACAACAGAGAGTCGAAGCTATTCGGTGCCTGGCTGGCTGGCTCAAGCAGCCTGGCCATGGAGATGGCTGCTGATACTGCAGACTTGGCCTTTGCTGCTAACAGTTTGCAGGTTTCAGCAGCGAAGGGTTGGTCCAGTTGGGCCTGAAGCTCTCCCATATGCTCGTTGCCTTGGTTTAGAACATTGATAAGCATGTGTAAGTCACAGCTAACAAAGCTGCTCTCCATTTTCAGTAATGGAACAGGGAACAGGGGAGGAGAGGGGATCTAGAAATGGGTTATGCTGAGTTCACTAATGGCGGAAGAATCCACTCATGTTTCCTTTGCGGTTTCTAGGATGGGGGATTATTTAAGTAGGGAGAGGAGATTGAAGACTAGAATTTTGGGGAGATTGACTGAAAACAGTGTTTTTTGGTTTGGGTGTGTTCAATATTTTGACTGGTCTTTGGTCAAAGAGGAGTTGGGAGGCTTGGGGTAGAGTTTGGGAAGTGAGAGTCTTGTTGCTGAAATGCTGACCGATTCGTTGCTATGCGCTTTTGTGTGATGGTTTGGAGAAGAAGCTTCGCGGAAGAGTGGGGACAAAAGACTCTTCAAAGCTGATTCCGCGTGGAGGGAGTGATTAGTGAGATCAGGCTGTGGACGTCTGGATCAGGCTATGGATTATCATGTGGATTAGTGAGCAAAACTTGAGGATTCTGTGTTAAGTCTGATGCTTCAGGTGAAGGATTTCTTCGGACAATTCTCGGACATTGGGTTAGGGAGAGAAGCCTGTTAAGTTGATCTTTATTTCTGTAGCAAATGTCTTGTCTATTAGAAAGTTGGGCCACCATAAAATTGAGAGAGCAAGAACATTGAATTATTGCAAAATTTATTGCTGGAGGGTTCGTTTACTAAACAAAAATAGGAGGACTTTCTAGAAAGATGGAAAAGGGTAGTGAAGTGAATGAGGGAGAGTTTGACTTTTGCTCGCGAGGAATCGTCTCAGATGACCCTCATGGGGATGCTTGGCATAGAGTTGGATTCACAGATGGGTGATTCAGTTAAAGACTTTCTTTCAAATGCTAGAGAAGCGCGAGTCAAGTAAAGTACCAATGAGTTTGTACTCTTTTAGGTGTGAAACGAACCATTCTCTCTTCCTCCCTCTCATTAACAAACCCTCCTCCTTTCCCTTTTATCTCCTTCTTCATTCCTTAGCCAAAGGCACCCTTTTCCCTTCTCTTCAAGAAAGAGAATAAGAGGGCTCTCTCCATCCCACCAAGCAACCAAGCGATTCCACCGAGCAAAAGTATAAATTACTCTTTCTTTGTCATTTCAATGAATTTTGCATGGAATAGTATGTAAAATCATGGAGTGAATTTCTATCACCCTTTCTTTTCTTAGTTGGTTAAGCATTTTTTCTTCATTTCACCTTAGCTGAACCACTTTCTTTCCCATTTATTCTCTTTTTTTTCACCACCGCTAAACTCTTTTTTTTCTTCACTTCTTCTCCTCTTTCCCAATGGCTAAATTTCATTACCCTTCTCTCATTTCTTCACACTCACTATCCTACCCGAAAACCCCACTTCCTCTCCTTCATTACTCCATCCGACCCCCACATAAACCATTACTTCCTCTCCGCATATTCTTTACTCACCCAAACTCATATTCTCTCCTACCAAATATCACCACCTAACCCACACAAACCCTCACTTCCTTTCCTTCATTATCTTACCTGAAGCCCTACTCAAAACCTTTATTTCCTCTCCCACTCTTTTCTCCAAACCAAAACCCTAACCTCACGCGCCTAAACTCACTTACTCTCTTACACGAAACCATCACCTAATCCCTCACAATTCCTCACTCTCTCTCCCTCGTTACACTACCTGAAACCATCACAACTCTAACCACATATCCCTCCCACTCTCGCACCCAAATCTTTAACCAACACCTCAAACTAAGTTCTATCTTTCTTTTACACGAATCTCTAGCCAACACATCACAACATTTCCCCCCTCTCTCTATCTCTCTCTTTCTCTCTCTTAAACGAATCCCTAAACAACACCTCAAAATCTTCATTGAGAAGGTCATCCTCTTCGAGGAGATTGTCAGGAGTGGTAGGAAGGTCTCTGAATAGGTACTCCTCAGGATCAAACTCGAGGTAACACCAAGCTAAGATCAACTGAGGGGACAACTTGCCCCACGATCAGAACAGTAGCCTCCAGAACTGAAGGTGGAACCACAAGAGATGTGATGCTGGGAACCTTCTGGAGCCACTTCCTCTTTCAAGTATAAATTTTGAGAGTATCGAAGGTGGTGCCCCTCGGATCTTGCCCCACCTCCAAAAAAATATGCACATAATATTTACTCAAAGTAGGAGAACAATGAATGTGAATGTGCGAATGCATATCATGTGAACCAAACATACGAGGATGCAACATTCAATAAAAACAATCAGTTTAATTAATCGGACTAGTGGGGCCAATCATACAAGTCGATGAAAAGTATCTATCAATCCAATATGGTCAGTGTGGCCAATCAGACAAGTCGACAAAGGATATTGATCTATCCGATCGAGCCAGTGTTGTCGATTGAACTAGTCGATAAAGGATATTGATCGATCAGATCGGGCTGATGCAGCCAATCAGACAAGTCAACAAAAGGTAGTCGGTCAAGTCGAACGGGTCGGGGGTTGATCCGATGAGCTAACAAGACAGGAAAATCAGGCCAATGTGGTCGCTCGGTCAAACCACCAATGGCGCTTTAGGGACCAAATCTGGTGCTTCAGGTGCCAGCTCTTTATAAAATGGCGTTTCAGGTGTCAAATCTGATGCTAGAATCACAAAATTTATTATTTTGGCTCCAAATTTTATCTTTTTTGCTACTTTTGCTCTAAATGCCTAAAATTGATATACCTGCAACAAAAAATGAAAATGTCATTCCTTAAAGTGCAATATTACAAAAAATAAGCATAAATATATACTTAAAATAACCCATTATTTTAATATATCAACAGCCACTCCTAGGGCTTCCTTTCATTCTTCGGAGAAGTTAGACAATGGGCCAGCCAATGTTGCCTGTCGGTCATCTTTAAGCACCCTTTTATCGAACACCATTTTGAATAGAATGTTGACTAGAATGCTGACCACTTAGTAGTTGTTTATTTATTTCCATTTATGAGGAGATGATAATTAGTAAAAATAATTAGTGGGGGGGACTACGAGTGTAAGGGGTGACGGAACATACCTCCCCAGACTTGTGTCTCTTCAGACTGGATGGTCAGGGTAATCCTCCACCTCCATCTAAGATAGCCGGAATGATCCCAACCAGGTAAATTTCATTAGTGTAGACCGGCTTGCCCGCAAGCTCCTCTGCCAAGGCTTTCCGTTGCAGATGTGTATGTGCTTCGATATTGATAAACTTCTTAAGCTTCTCGGCTTTGATAAGCTCCTTCACCAGATTTTTTAGATGACGAAACTTTTCTGTGATGTTCCCATGGTTCCATTGGTAGGCACAATAACTATTTGGATTGACCAGTGCTAGTGTTGCCTTTTGCGAAGTAGCTTTTTTAAAGTAGTCCTCATTTTGAATAACCTGTACTAGTTCAACCACTGACACATTCAGGGGTGTCAAACCTTACATATCCTGATATACGTGTGGTAGCTTGAAGTGTCAAGATGAATGGTCAGAGGGGAGTCGCTGTTGACCCCAGTTGTCATGGTTGCTCTTCTGGCTGTCTCAAGCTCTCGAATTGTCATTAAATCATCAGTTAAGTTCTCAATCATTCTTTTTTCCTTCAGTCATCCTCCCGGTCCTTCCACTTTTGTGACTAGGGTTTAGATGCTCTCCGTTTAATTTCTGAGGACTTCATAAGGTCTTCTTTAGCAATGATGTGATCATTTGATAATTCTAAGACCTCCACAAAGGTTTTTGCTTAAGTAAGTTCCAAGTAATATCTGAATCATTTGTTGTGGACCCGTTGTTTCAACTCGGTTCAGGCGATGAGATGCTCGAAGCTCTTCAACTCTAGCATGTTCTTTTGGAAGAGCTCGTAAGCTTTCTCCCTACCCCTGCCTAATTTGAAGAAAAGTTTTTGTATACTTTCTTAGCTTCTATACATCAAAAAAGTTCACTGGGAAGAGCTTCTGAATTTTGAAAAAAAAGATAGGATGACACCATTCGGTAGGTTATTAAACCACAAGAGAGTGGATTCTTTCAACATAGTCAGGAACAACCGACACTTCATGGTGTCATCAACATGTAGGACTCCAATTGTTAACTCAAAAAGGGTGAGGTGGTCGATCATGTTGCTTTTTCTTCTAATAGAGATCAAAGTGTGGAATCCTAAGCTTTGGGGGAACATTATTTCTAGGATTATTTGGGAGAAGGCGCTACCCACTACTGGTCGAGTGAGCGTTTTTACTCAGTCTGCTTGATGTCGGAACACCGACGTAGATGTGTTGTCTGTTGGGTGGAAATCTCATGGTTCTTCCGTTGGCTGGTCATCGGGCCAATTATTGGGTGTTGGCGAAATGTCATGGGGAACCCTCTTGGGGACAGTTCCTTGAGAATCTCCCTACATGGGAGGCAGTCGGGCCTTCAAGATCATGATCACCTGAAAAGCCTCGAACTGGTCCATTATTTGCATTCATAGTGTCTGAACCTCTTTGTATATTTCTCTATGTACTCTTTCTCTTATTATTTCCATTGGTGTTGAATCTTTGTGTGGGGATTCTTCTTCGTAGTTGACTCCACTTATCATCTAGAGAGTTAGATTTAAATTGTACTTTGTGAACATGCCTCGAGAGTTAGAACCGGACGAAGGAGGAAAGAGAAAGAGAGGGTGAGTAGAGTATGTCAAGATTTCCCTGTGGAGTGACCTAAGGGAGGGGTCCCTTTATTTTATTTTTTCACCTTCTATTTATAGGGGTGTATTTGTACAGTTACAGAAATGAGGGAACAACTACGACAACTGTTCTTATTACAATTGATACTCTAATTAATCATATAAATTTTATATCATATTTGTATTACAATTTGAATTCTAATATGACGGTAATTAGTTAGTCGACCTGCTTGAATTTGGTTAATTGAGACGACTGGCTGAGTGTCAATCGCACCACTGGAAGTAAATGTCAGTCGGCTAAAGTGACCAATTGAGTGGCGATCGTGCGTCCTGAAGTAAATGTCGGTCGGCTGAGGCGCCCGATTGAATGGAGATCTTGATCGCCGTAGTAAAAGTGAGTTGGTCGACTAGCTTGCGATCACATGTTCTTGAATGTGTATTGGTCGGTTGGGACTGAAGGTAGTCCGCCAATTGCATATCTCGCAATAGCGTGTTGGTCAATTCTGATCACGTGGTCGCTTGTTGAAGGGTAGTATGTCTTAATTATATAACCGCCTTGAGGCCGTTTGATTGCTTTGAGATTCGTGCTGACAATTTTAGTGTACATTATCAAACATTTTTTACTTAATAAATGGAAATGCCAAAATTTGATGGTGGTGCCCCCACCATTTTTCATGTGAATAAATCATTACTTCTAAGGAATCATTTCAAAACAAACAACTCAATAAATAATGTAGTATTTGAAGTATGATAGCGCAAAATGGCTCAAATCATTTGAAATCTATTATGTGTTCATGAGACTAGAGGTTGTGTTGCTCATGATGAGACAAGGCTTGGTGGGCGGACGAATTAGTGGCCTGATGATTTGATAGTTCCTCTCATATGAAATAATGTCATGTTCCATGCTCAACAACCAAAAAAAAAAAAAAAAAAAAAATCAGGTGGCCTCATGATCTTCTCTGAGGAATATAATGATAAGGCCTCCACTCTCAATCGTATACATTTGATTCTAGTGATTCAAGTTTTAGAATTGAGCTCATTACTAATTTGAATGATCTAAATAAAATTATGTGTATGTTCAACTTTTGTGATTTTTTTTTCCTCAATACACACAATTTGTGTTACTTTCAATCAATTCTAACATTGCCAAAACTTACAATAATTGTCCAAGATGAATCATTATGTAAATTTTGACAATTTCAACATCTTCTTAGACTTAACTAGTGTTGAAGTCCTAAGTATTGAGAGATCTATAATTCCAATCTAAATCCTTTACATAAACAGCACATGTAAACCATTGACATGTTAAAATCAAGCTCTTATTCTACAATTACTTCATCATAGTTGAAAAAAAAAAAAAAAAACATAAAGATTCACATCATTCTCTCCTCCACCTCCTGCCTTGTCGCTCTCTCATTATCACAAACCTCTCTATTTCTTCAGGCTTTCGTGTTGGAATCCGGCCTGCAATCAGATCCCATCTGCAAAAAACAGAGATATTTTTGCAAATCATTATGTTGTGAAATGTCCTCAAAATGGTAATTTGAAGGTAAATAAATGGAGCTCACAACTCATTTAGCTCCCTTGTGAAGGCTAGACATGTAAAATTAATATAAATTAAGGGATGTTTAAATTATAAGCTATTAAGAAAATGATTCATAATATTTTGGTTCTGTTTGTTTAAATATTTGATCTTTTTATAATAATATTTTTCTTGTTTATACCACCTATGAGAGAATATTATGTTCGAACGACAGATGTGTGTTTGACGGCATGGTTCAATCCACACCGTCGTCTGCATGACGTGGTGCGATCCACACTGTCGTCCAATATTTTCTCCCTCCATGTTGTGCTCGGTAAGAATTGTTTTACCAAATAAAGATAAAATAATAATAATAGTAATAATAGCTGGTTAGCCAGTACTTGAATGGTAAAAAAATGTTGGTTGTGTTGGGCCATAAGAGCTAGCTAGATATGATCTTATAATTATTTTATCAGTAGAAAATATTACGGCCGGTTAGCCAGTAATGCAGACAACGGATTTGATTGTACCATGTCGTACGTTTTGCGACGTGGTGCAATCCATGCCGTCGTTCGTACGTCTGTTGTCGTCCAGACGTAATATTTTTTTCCGTTCAGAACAACACATACTCCATATCTTCAATAGTTTATGAAATTAAAATAATTTTAATAGAATTTAGGAGTTTAAATCAACCAGATTTAAGTAATAATTACCTGTGACCAATGAGATTAATCATTCTGTAGATGAGGTCTTCTTCTTGATCCGTCATGTGAATCATTTCCCACTCAATGCTGGTAACCTCTGCCAAAGTTAAATGTCAAATTTAAGCAAACGCTAAAATAAATAAATTATATATATATATATATTTAAATAGATATTTAGGGCTGTCAAAATGGCTCGTTATTCGAGAATAATTTGTGTTCGACTCGTTCACTATGTTAATGAGCCGAACATGGACAAAGATTTGCTCGTTTGTGTCCGGCTCATTTTGGCTCGAAATATATATATATATATATATATATATATATAATAAACAAAAGATAAAGTGATATTTCAATAGAGATAAAACTAATATTTCAAAGAGATAAACTATTAAATTACTTTGAATTTATCGGAGGCCCCTCTGGACGAGAAAAATTTGCGTGCGTCTTATGTAAGACATACGCAGCACTACGTACGTTGGGAAGGTTATTCAGAGGGTATTGGGGGTTACATTCGCGTTATACCCCTAGTAACTTCCTTATAAACTACATGTACCTTCTAGGAAATTTAGCGCTTCTGTTTTCATATAATTGTAAATTATAGGTAGCTTACAGTAGGTTATAGCGAGATTACAAGGGGTATAACGCAGGTATAACCCCCAATACTCTCTGAATAACCTCCGAGCGCTGCGTATGTTTCACGTACGCAAATTTTTCTCCCTCTAGACCTACTAAAATAACTGCGATAAAAAAATAACCTAAATCAAAACACCTTCCATGCTTTCATCAGCGGCATGAGCCTGGTGAAGACGGCGACGCTTCGGCAAGGCTGCGGTTATAAGCTGTTTGTCCATCGGCTATGGTGGACGGGCATTTGTGGGTGCTATTTGTAGAGAGAAAATGGAGGGAAAGCAAAAATGGTGCTGAAGGAAAGGTTGGCAGCGGACTCAGGCACGGGCTTGACCAGTAGCTGACGAAAACTAACTTCTCTTTATCAGAATTTGGTGAAATAATGGCAAAAATATTAAATGATATATTTGAATTAGATGGTATTGTGATTATATTCATGGTAATTTTATCATAATACCACCAATCTGTACATACAGATTCCGCACATAATATTCTCTTGACATAAGATGAGGCGAGAGACAGGAAGTCTCTCTCTCGTATTGGCTTGGTGTGAGTGCGCGCCAATAGCTTAATTTTTCCTCTAGAGAGATGGGCTCATCGCTTTTATTAAAAATTTTATTACATAAATTAAATTTAATAATTATAATTAAATTTTAATGTTATTTTAAAATTAATAATTGATCATCATTTTAATTATAACTTTTTTTTTTTCCAAGTATTGGAGGAAGGGCGGATCTCTAACCAATCCCTTGTGTAAATTTGAATCCCATCTAGTTGAGAATTCGAACCCAGGTCGAGAGGGGACTTACACAAAGAGCTGACACCAACTCACCTAAACCTGCTGCATTATTTTAATAAGAATCTCAAAATAAAAGAAAATTAGTTATGACAAATATTATTAGAATTTTAATATATTTTGATAAATAGAGAAGTAATTTACAAGCACAACATGATTTGAATGATGTTAGAGTAAACACATACTTTCAACCTTATTTTCTAAAGAATGATTGCAATTTTGCGGGCAGCTTTCAATGATTGCAAAAAGCATTGATTTGCTCCATGGATGGGTCTAGGTATGGCCTAAACCAAATGGTGGATTAGGTGTGGTCTAGGGTTATGGTAGAGGGCTCGGGAAATGGGGATTTGGATCGGGGAAGATGTTTTGAGGTGTGGGAAAGTTTTGAAATGATCAATTTTGAGTTTTCCTGAAATTGATGAAATGGCCGAGAAATGCCCTGGATTTCATTGGAGAAATTATGACTTTGAGGTGGAGGAGGGGCTAAAATTGATGAGGATGAGGTTCATGTGAGTGTAGAAATGGTTTGGAGACAATGGGGCAGAGTTTCCCCTAGGTTCAAGCACTTCTTCCATTTGGTTGTGAATGAGTTACTTATTTATATGTCTGGCCAAGGGTTTCAATTGGGCAAGACAAACTTACGTGGAGGGAAGATAGGGACAAAAGTCTAATGGAGTCGAGCCTAATTGGATGGGTGGAATTTTGGTTTTGGCCATGGGGGTGGTTCTCCATTTTGGGTTTTTCGGCTGCCAGGGTGGCTGGCCAGGCCATGGGTGGTCACCACCATCTTGCCGAGGGAGCAAAGTCGTGAAATTTGGTGAAGTTAATTGGGCTTAAGCATGGGTAAGAGTGTTAAATCAAAATGGGAAGGGGTTTAGGCTAAGTTTGGGTTTGATTTGTGTTAGGCTCATAGAAATGAGTTTGGATCACTCCCAAGGTGGCTAAGTCTGGTGGAGGTCAGGTGGATCAGTGTGTTCAAGTTTCCATTTAAGACATTAGAGCTTAATCATGGGTTTAGGGGAATCATGAAAATGGTTAGGCACTTCAAACATAATCATGAAATAGGGTCCTCCTTTTGCCACTTAGAGGAGGGCGACATGACATGGTTCAAATAGCTCACATGTGGCTTGAAGGATGCTTCATGACTTGCATATAACTTGGGCAATTTTCATGGAGAAGGTATTTAGGAAATTTGAACTTTTTTGTGAGGTGTTATTATGAGTCCAAATATAGACAAAATGGATCATGCATGCCATATGATTTGGTTTGATTAAATGGGTGATGAGGGATTTTATGCCATGAAAGAGTGGGCTTTTAATTTTAAAGAGAATTGAAAAATGGGCTTAGCTTGGTGGGTCGTGGAAATGGATTAAGGTAAGTCGGTTTTGGGCTTGGATTTACATTTAAAATTGGGTAGTTTTGGGTTTAGATTTGAAATTGGGGGAAATTGGATTTGATTTTAATATTTTGGGTGTGTTTGGTGGCTTGAATTGGTCTTGGTGGATTTGAGGTAATTTGGGTAATTTTGGCAATTTTGGTGAAAGTTGGGATAATTAGGTAATTTTGGGGATTTTGATAATTTTGGATATTTTGGTGAGTTTGAAGTGGGAATTGAGTGATTTGAGCGATTTGGAGAAATTGGAGAAATTGGAGAAATTTTGGAAATTTTTGGAAAATTTGGGAATCTTGGTTGGGCTTATGGTGCATTGGTGAGGTATGTGACAAAAAGGTGTATAGGGGGCTATGGTAAATGAGGAGTGTGAGGTAGTGGGGTGTGAATGACCAAGGCTACTAGGGCCTTCCTAAGGCTTCGTAATCCGATGGGAACTCATATTGAGCTTCATCATGTTGGTCCTAGTCATCTCAACCAAGATTTAAGGACTTGAAACCACCCATGTGAAATTACACAAAAGAGTCAAGAGGTTGGTAAAATTTTTAAGTGAGGTGAGTCCCATCACTAGTCCTCTAGGATAGTCAATAGGAAAGTCTTATGGCTAGATCATAAGTTCTAAGGACAAAATTAGGCCTCACCAAAAATGAGGTCAACAAATAGACCCCCAATAGGCATTGTGTGTTGGACAAGCACACCGCGTGTATTAGTGTTGACCGAAGCGATCAACCGAACCAAAGGAAATTTCCAAGTAATCAAACTTAGAACAAGACTATTGGATCAAACATGATTTGAAATTGAACTAGAGGTGGGATTTTTGCTCAAGAGTTTTTAGCTCAATGAAGGATTTGAATTGAAAACTTCTGCTGGGGATTAGTAGGTGTATTTTCATTTTGTAGCCGTGAATTCAAGCCATCAGGCTTGAATGTAATTTCCAATTTTTGTGATGCAATTTTTTTTGTTCATTTATTTTTATGAGGGGTATTTTATGAATTTTAGAGTGCCAACCATCAAGACAATTTGTCGGGGGTTTAATAGTAGTGGCAAATTCGATTTGATGTAGTGAGTGTTTTATATATGAAGATCATATTAAAGAGGAAAGCAGGAGGAATCATATCCAACTCAAGGGCTGATCGAGGAATTGGAAGCCATGATCCATTTAATGGGTTCTTAAACCTATCATGATTGTTGAGTGCTAAGAAAGGAGTTGCATATCATGATCCATTTAAGGGGGTCTTACACATATCCTGATTGTTGATTGCTGAGAAAGAAGTCGAATGTCGTGATCCATTTAAGGGGGCCTTACACCTATCTTAATTGTTGAGTACTGAGAAAGGAGTTAGATGTCGTGATTCATTTAAGATGGCCTTACATCTATTCCAATTGCTGAGTGCTAAGAAAAAAGTCGAATGTCGTGATCCATTTAAGGGGGCCTTACACATATCCCGATTCCTGAGTGCTGAGAAAGGAGTCAGATGCCACAATCCATTTAAGGGGGCCTTACACCTATCCCGATTGTTGACTGTCGAGAAAGGGTCAGATGTTGTGATCTATTTAAGGGGGGTCTTACATCTATCCCTATTGTTGAGTGCTGAAAAAGGATTCAGATGCCGTGATCCATTTAAGGGGGGCCTTACATCTATCCCTATTGTTGAGTGCTGAAAAAGGATTCAGATGTCGTGATCCATTTAAGGGGGCCTTACACCTATCCTGATTGCTGAGTAGAACTTGTGAATGTCGATAGTTTATGAAGTATGAAAGTGTTACAGAATTGTTAGGATTTGTGGAATTACAGGAACTCATGAAGTGTGATATTTATGAAGGCGATAGGATTTACATAGTTTGTGAAAGAGTAGAGTCTTGCGGTGCTTGAAGTTGAATTTTGTGGAGACTATTGAATATATGGGTGTGTTCAAATTTTGAAGATCGTGAAAAATGCGAAGTCACGTTAAGTTTTGTTGTTTATTTGTTTTTCAGACTTTCTTATCACTTTTTTTTTGAATTTTTCTTAATCTTAAGTCCTTGTTGACATTATTTAAAAAGTGGTTTATTGCGTGTTTTTTGTATCATTCCTTATCCGTAAGTATTTGCAAACTGAATCAAAATTCAATTTCATGGGTTTAAATCAATCGGACAATGTGACAAACTTAGAACATGCTAACTTGCACTGAATTACTGAAATCAAAATGATCTTTATTGATTTTTCCTTAGAGTTCAATATTGTAGCAAAAGAGTTACGTCTTATATTGCACAACACGATTGTGCAAAGATCTAAAGATAAAGTAAGAATTTACGTCATGCTAGACGAACAACCTCAAAATCCTAAGGGTTATGTTATTTGAAACTAATGAAAGGTATTATTGAAGTAGATCTTCTTCATTTCTGAGTTTCGATCATCATCTGAAGTCACTCTTCATCCTCTTGCATCTTATTCTAAACTCTTGGTTGTAATAGTTTCAGGTTCAAGGTTTCTGCTTAAGGTTGTGATTATTATTGAGTCTCAGAGCTTGCCATTGGGTTCCTCCTAAGTAGGCAGACTGCTATCTCAATCCTAGGGTTCTTTGCAGGTATATAAAGTTATGCATAAATAAAACATGTTGTAGGGTATAGTAAAAGGAAAATACAGTAATAAAAAAGTGATCTTGCGTAAATGCCGCCTCAGACACTGTTGGTATAAGGTTAGCATTGTAAACATAACATGCAAATATACATAAATTAAACAAAATATGAGAAAACATTTTAAATATCCTCAGTTGCTAAAAAGTTTTGAGCACTGTATCTAAGGCCCATACCCGTGGGCATTGGGTATTACTGTAAGTTAAGTTTTTGTGAGATATTTCTCTTTAATGTGCTTTCATTTAAAGGGGCCCATGGGTTCTTATGAATTTCTTCTTTTTTTCTTTTGCTTATGTTGATTTTTATATTTTGAGGATGATTTTTCTCAACAAATCGTAGTAAGCCCAAATGTCCTATGAATTATCCAAAATCTTACAAAGATATTCAGGGAGTGACTCTGAACAGCTTTAGAATTTTTTTGACTATTTCAAGTTCATTTGACCTTGCTAAAATATTGAATTAATTAACCCGCTTGTATTAAAAATTATTTCTCATTTCAAATTGCGCTTAATATTTTTATGTCTCAATTAGCCCATGAGCAAAGGTACTGGTCAATTTTTGGTATTATAATAAGGGTCATATGAACAAACCCCAATGGTACATCTATAAGCATTCAGGGAATTTACACCCATGCCCCGTCTGAGCTTGTAATATTTTAAAATATTTTATTATTCATATTTTTTATATAGAGTTAAACCTAATTCACTATCAAGCTCTTGAGACTTAGGGTTAAACTTGTAATTTTGAAAAATTTTATAAGATGTGTTTGATCTCTATTAAAAGGATTGAACTTTACTTAGTCATTGATCGGGGGTTCCAAATTAATGCATTGTGAGGCTCCCAATCCATTCCCCTCACTATTTTATCATCCAAATTCTCATTTCTACTTATTTTCAACAATTCCAACAATTACAATTTTGTCCTTTTTAGAAAATATCATGAATGAGTTACTACCCTCTTTACCCCCCTTGTGTTTCAATTATTTTAGTGAACTAATTATCATAATTTGATGCCCTTTCTCTCTGATTAATCCTAAAAAATAATTAAATTAGGAATAGAGTATAAAATTCTAAATTTATCTTTATGCCCCTAGAGTTAATATCTCTCTAGCTTTCATATTATTAATTAAATGACTATGAAACTTCATTGACCTCTTACACATGGGCTAATTAAGACAAGAGAGTGAAATTATATTTTTCAAATATTTAATTTTTTCTGTAATTATTTAAATCCTTAATTGTGCAGGTCCCAAGGGTAATTGTTTTAATCCTCAAAACATATCCTCTGTCCTTAGAAAATTTTTCTAATATTACATAAATTCAAAGGACCAATCAGGACCATTTTCATAATTTTTTAATAATATTTTAATTTTTATAATTTTTATTTGATTTTGAAAGGAAAATAAATAGAAAAATACATCTTTAATTTTAAAATTAATTTTTATTTTTCTTTATTCCCTCTAAGCTCACTGAACTCAGCAAACTAGATTTCATATTTTTCAGATTTAAATTTAATTTTTAATAATTACATAAGCCAATAATTTGTAGAATTATAAGAAATTAAATTTGGGTATTCAAAATATATTTCTATCTTTAAAAATTTATGAGGGCATCTTAAGGTCACTATCTTCAATCAAAGGGATTTATGTGGTATTTTGAATTATATTTATATTTTTATAATTTTTAATTATTTTTGAGAAAAAAATACTTAAGAAAATGCATTTTGTAATTTTAAATTTCATCTTTATTTTTATTAAGTGCCTCGGACTTTGATTAACCCTCCAAATTTTATGGTATATTTTTCTGATTTATATTTTATTTTTTATAATTATTTTAATAAAATAGATCTAGATCTCATGAAAAAATTAGGCCTTTTAGAGTTAGAAGTGTTATCCGACCTTGAAAAAATCAGAGAAAGTCTTTAATCACATGAGGAATAAGTCCTGAAAATTTCATGCCTTAGTGATTAATATTTAATTATATATGATTTACATAAAATTTAGGACATTTAGTTAATTAAAAATAAAAAATTAGATAAATATTTTCAGTTTTTGGTTCATTAAATTCTCCTCTGTTCAATGAGCACAAATGTATTTTTATTTTATTTTTCTGATTTTTCTACACGAAAATATGATTTTTTAAAGTTTATGTATTTAATTAAATCAAGAAATCTCATATTTTCTTACTTAACCACGTCGGCGCCAACTCAACATAGATGACTTTGAAAGACCGCGTGCCATCCCTCCATTCGTCGTGCTTTACACCTCAACTGCCACCTGCGCCCACGGACCGGGGCACTGTATCGATCTGATCTGTCGTCCGCAACTATCCAAGTTGTCCGTTTCAAATGCACGAGAATGGACGACATCCGACCATCTTCCCAAATGAACTATAACCCGAGAACCGTCCACACTCCAAAGCTAAAATCTCTCTTGATACTTAATCAAATTAAGTGTGGTTTTTTCCTATAGCATCATCTAAGTGAGACGAACCTATCTATACAGCTAAGTGGACATGAATTGTTCATTTCTTTTACAAATGAACAAACCACGGCCAAATTAGAGATTTTCGAGCTAAAACTTTGTATAAGAGGTAAGGCCTCAATATGATTGATTGAGAAGCTTCGCCTACCTCCCACAGACCTCCCCCAAGTCTTAATTTCACCTTAATTAAATTCATTTGACTTTATTACCAACTAAATAAAACTCCTCTGCCTGAGGAACGTAACGGCTCCCTCGAATTTTCGGCGGCCTCATATCCTCGTTCGATCATCCCCCGCTCGCTCCCGCTCTCTCTAGAGTTGATCTCTCTCTCTCTCGCCTGGAACCCCCTTGCACTGAAGAACCCCCCATTCGCCTACTTGTCGTCTCCTGCATCGAAGCCCTCCGCCTCCTCTCTTCCTCGCACGACCAAACAGTTGTTCGGTTCACCATACCCCGCTAGCTCGAAACCCTCACCTCCCCCTCTCGACCGAAGATCGAAATCCTCGCCTCACCTGCTCGCTCGACCAGCTCTCCACCAAAGCCCTAACCCTCGACGCTGTTCCTCTTCCTCGTTCACGCCTCCTGATTGGTCCGAAGCCCTCTTTCTTTCCTTCTCCATTCTTCAGGCATTTGGAAGTATGAATTTTACTGCTTTATTCTTTGATTAATTTGTGAAGTACCTCGTGCAATAAGAGGTGTTCATGTGTTCTCGATTTAATTAAGAAGAATTGTCTTCTCTTATCCTCTGAGATTTGATTTATCAGCTTGGCATTTGAATGGTTCAAGATGTTTATCATGGTGTTCCTTTTTTTAAAAAAAAAAAATTTGAAAGTGCAGCGGCCTCTTTGGAGAAATCCAAAAGTCTTTTTTTGTTATTTTACTTACGAAAATCTGAAAGTCTTGGTGTTCTTTTTTAAAAAGACCTAAAAGTGTAATGGCCTCTTTGAACATTTTTGTTATTTCACTTACGAAAATCTGAAAGTCTTGGTGTTCTTTCTTGAAAATTCTGAAAATACAGTAGCCATTCGGAGGAACCTGAAAGTTATTCTGATATTTTGCTTGTAAAAATCAAAAAGTTTTGATGTTTACAATACTTTAGATCCTCTATAAAAAAAAACGTGTACATGGAGAAAACTTGATATACCTGTCACTGAAAATGCTTCATTCCTATTTCCTAAACTTGATATTTTGAATCTCAAACTTTGAGTAAATGTGCTATTACTAACCTCGTGAGAATTGACGTCCAAAAGGTAGTCCCAATAGCAGAGCAGCCTTTAGAGCTCCTTTCACAAAAGCTTCCTCATTCACTCCTTTAGCAGGAGGACTTACTTCATTTGCTTTGACAACATTATTTGATAAAACACTTTGGATTAGTTATCTTATATTGGCCTTCCACTGCTCCTACCTTTATGGATCAAATTACAATTGAGAAATCCAGATGCATATCATACCATGCCTATGTATTTACATAGCGAATAACTAAACTTCATTATCTGTTTACATGAATAACACCCCATTCAGGCTTGGATAAAAATATTGGTATTGCCTTTAACATGGTATAAAATTTTGGCGGTGATAATCTAAGAAGTTGTTCAAATTCGATTCAAGAAAAATGTGAAATGGGGGTTGTTCTTGTGCAACTTCTTCACTGTTTTGGGAGGGATTTGGGGACTTTTAAATTGCCGTCTTGGGACTGTTTTCAGGATATTTCTTTTGCTGTTTGGAGGTGTTAAAAATGTTGTGTAGTGCTGTGAATTATTGTTGAAGGTGTTAAAAATATTGTGTAGTGATGTAGGGTGCTGTGAGAGCTGTTGGAGTGCTGTGAGAACAGTTTGGAGTGCTGTTGGAGTTTAAAAAACTATTGTAGGTAGTTGTTTGAGTGTTGTGGTTGCTGTTTGGGCTCATGTTGTTGATGTTTGGGCTCATATAGATGTTGTTTGGGGTCATATAAGTGTTGTGGGAGCCTAGAAGTTGCTGTAGATAGTTGTTTGGAAGTGTAAAATGGCTGTTTGGAGTAGTTGAAAGCTGTAGATAGTTGTTTGGAAGTGTGAAATGGCTGTTTGGAGTAGTTGAGAGCTGTTTTAGAGCCCTTAAACACTGATTTTGAAACCTTTAAATACACGGTTTTGTGACTGTTTAGGGGCTGGTTTTGCTGTACTTTTTGGGCACGTTTGACAGCTTACAGGTTGCACTTCTTGGGTCTGTCTAGTGGCTTAGGGGTTGCGCTTCTTGATTCCATCTCATGACTTTTGGTCCGCACTTTTCTGAGTCTATTTGGTGACTTTTGGACCTCTCTTTTTCTTACTGAATTGGAAGAATTTTGGGCCGATCAAAACACTGCCTTGGAACAAACTGAGCACTCTTATCAAGAGTATATTTAATTACGGTTGTTGAAAGAATTGAAGCGCTTTTAGGATCGATTCACTTTTTGCTTCCCCCTTTTTTAGTTTGCTAGTTTTGGGGTGGATCGAACTTTTTTTTTCTTTTGTTTTGCTTCTTTCGCAATGGTTAAGTCAAAATGGGAGTTTCTCATTTAATTATTTGAAAAACACTTAATTAAAGGTAAAACACCATAAACCACTTCAAGCCTAAGTTAGAAGCGTAGGCTTCGTAAGTACACCCTAGGTGAAAGTCCATTTACCTAATTTTCAAATGAATGATGAAACAAGACATTTGACCTCAATCCACAAATCGATTAAAACACTAGACACGAGGATGCACCAAGATGCGGTTCACAACTTCCTTGATTAAATCAAATAGTGAAATTCCTGCAATGACTTAACATATAGTGAAACCCACTACACCGAGATTTGAGTTTGAACATTACACTCAAATCTTCCTGGCGATTCATGACATTTGTTAATGCCACATATGGATCATCAGACTAGGATAAGTTTAGGGTCTAGGTAGCGAGGGCGGTAATGACATTGCTTATGTGTGTTTAAATGAGGGATACAAAGTGAAATTATTATAATAGTATCTTCTACCTCAAGGACCTTCAGTAAGGGAGAGGAAATGACCAATAATGATATTCACCGACCCTTGGTGGGATTGTTGCCCCCGTCGCTCTTAGGTTGTCAGTAGTTCTAGCACGATTAGAGTGACTAGTCTGTAGACTACACTACTTTACAAAATATTTATAAAAATAAAACAAAATCTCTTCTACATATTAGAAAGAACTCTGCATAAAAAAGACTTAAACAACAATTTTTGCATGAAAATCAAATAATTTTTCTATGAAAATTTATAAAAGTTCATGATTGGTCATTTGGATCAAGGTTAAGGACTGTTCTCTCTAGATTGTCGGGTTGATAGCTCTTGTTCAAGATCGGGAAGCACACAGTCCAGCTCTGAGCTCCCTACTTTAAAAATCTAAAATATTTTTCTTATGATATATAGATAAATGTTACAAATTAATAATTTTTTTCTAAAATTTTCCAATTTAAACTTAACTTCTTGGAAATATAAAATAGTAAAAATATGTATTTAAAAATTTGCACAAATATAATTTATAGCTCATCAATACCTGGGAAATTTTTAGTATGCTTAATGAGATGCATATGAGTCTAAATGAGTTAAAGAATTTAAGATAATAAGTTAAAATTAATTAAATTAAAAATTGGCATTTTTAAAAACAACAGTATTGTTAAAATATTATGAAATTATTTTTCAGTTTAATTTATATCACTTTATGTGATTCTAGTAAAAATTTCTTAATATTTTATTTATCAAATCATTCAAATAAAAATTCAAATTGAATCCCTACAAATTTTATTAAGGTTAATGCTAGTTGTTAGATTTTATTTAAGAAGGAATCAACAAATATCATATCATCTTCTACATGTCTACCATAGAGATTAAAGGAGAAATCTTCTTCAGGCTTGCCTGGCCCAACTGAGAATCATAAGAATTGAAATTTTATTGAAATTCCTTCTCTTGAACCTAAAAGGGGTATAAGTGTACAATAGTTGACCTTGAATTGACTTATAATGTTCTATATTCATCAAGACGACATAGTTCCTCAAGTGTAGCTGGATTTATATTTCTTACCTCGGTGTTTGATTTTAATAGTAGGTTTGATGTCTTGATTATTAGGTGCAAGATGGAAACCATCTCCCAAATTTCTTTGAGTTAGTTTTGATTATATTGGCTACTAAACACTAACACCAAATAGATCCCTAATGGCGGTCAATAGTTTTGAGATTAGCTAGAAAAGTTGGGAAAGATTTAATACATTTTAGAGCATTTAGAATGAGAGAAAATCAAATAAGGTAGTTGATTAAACTTAATTTTTATTAACATTTTGAACATAAGCCTAGGCTATGATTAATTATTGCTAATCAACATGGTTAACAATTGGTAATTATCATTAGAGCCAACTGAAGTGTGGAGATGATTTTTGGAGACAAAATCCCATGTTAACGAAGCGTTTGTGGGCACAAACATTGGTGTAATTATATTTGATTTTTTAATCAATCTTAAGAGGGTATAACCCTAAGTTAATCATAAAGTCATGAACATTTATTGGGCTTAAGATAATATTTGGTAATTTAAATATTAAGGCTTATTTGGTTTGCTTAAGCTTATTGAGCCATTATGGGTTTAATTAGGTCAATTCATATTTTAAGAAACCAATTGACCAATTTAGGATATCAATTTATGATTTTTCTTTTTATTTATTTTGCCATAGCCATTATGCTAAATCTAACCTTTAAAATAACTTTAATTAAAAATTTATTGTAGTTTTGGAAAACTAATTTATGCTTGCCAACTCAAGTAGAGGCATTCTTTCCCTTTAATAAAGGTGATGTGAAGTTTCCCAATCTTCTCAAGGAGCAAAAAGTTGGTGGCAAAAGTAGTGGAAATCTTGAATTGATGGAGTACTTTGACATTCTTATTGGTCATTTATGAGCTAAATTATGTTAAAATATTTATATTTAGTTTTTAATCGCTAAATTAGGGCATGTTTAGGATCGCTTTTATTTTTTAAATATTTTTTTTGTGTATTTTAAGAAAATATTTTTATAATTTTAAAATAAATTAATTTATTTTTAAAACTATTGATCTTAATTCTTAGATATTTCTATTATTTCTAAAAATAACTCACCATCACCTAGAAAAATATATTTTAATACTTAATATTCAATAAAATATAATTTTACATACATACATACATACATACATACATACATACATACATACATACATACATACATACATACATACATACATACATACATACATACATACATACATACATACATACATACATACATTACAAACATGCACACATACATCCATACATACATACATACAAACATCCATACATACATACACACATACATACACACACACAGACATACATACATACAGACACACAGACAGACAGACAGACAGACAGACAGACACAGACACACACACAGACACACACACACACACACACACACACACACACACACACACACACCCACACAACCCTCCGTATATATATATATATATTCAAATCATTATAGACTAAAAATAAAATATATAATATCTTTCGCTGAAACATTTCATGTTGTGCTTCTTTTCGACAAAAATAGTACCAGCAATGGGCTGAGCTTTTAACCTTTCATGGCAGGATGGTGGGACGAGGGACGAGGGGCGAGGGACGATGGGGCGAAGCTGCTTCGCTGGTGGTCTGCCAGATTGTTCCAATGCCCGTTCTGCAGCCAATGGCAGGAAACATGTTGGGGGTTTCCTCCACTGCATTGCAACTTCTTGAATAAAGGAGCCATAACTTGACCTAATGCATTTCCAGGAATCACGAGCCAGAATTAAAGACGCATCCATGGGAATCTCCACGAAAGAGAGAGGTAGATGGTGGAAGCACGGAGGACTGAAGCTGTTCCGCTGCTGTAAGCACAGAGAAATGAAGCAGAAATGTCCGGCAGTTTCTGGTGTTGGTTTCTCTCGTTTTTCATGCTTTCTGGATGAAAAACGTTGCTTAGGGTTTTGTGGGATTGTTTGTGAAAGCGATATATGTGGGGAATGGTGGACGATTCCAGCAATCATGCTGCCGGAGGGTGTCGCAAGCGAGGTGATGCTTGTGGGAATTCTTTGCTCTTTCTGTTTTCCATTATTATGATTTTTCTAACGGATTGTTTGCTAAATCGTTATTTTTTGGGTATGGAAGCGCCTTGCTTTCACTATTTGGGCAATTCAGTTAATTTAATTTAATGCAGGTATCTATTGGTAGATTCTGAATGGTTACAGAGTCCTTTTCGAGTTTGGAATTGATTTTAGATGAATTAGTTTGTTCAGACTCATATAAGTTGTTGGCAAATGGTCAGTATGGAAACAAAAATTTGAACCGCTGTTTTGAAAATCTCTACTATGTACCTATTTTGGTGTTTTTAGACTTTTGTCGGTCTCCATCCTCATTGTATTTCATGGCTATCTATTCATTCACATCTGAATTTGAGAACGTAGCTTATCTGTTGCAATTAGTCTAACTTTTAGTTAAACTCTTACATGAAGACAAATATTTTTTTTGTTGTAGCATTGGCCGGCATTAGAAGTTATCATCAAATGACTAGAGAGTTCTAAGCTAATAGAATTATGCTAAGATCAGCATTAATTTTGTATTTTTTTTTTTGTTTAAGCAAAATAAATACATAAATAGTATCTCTTGGATTGGTTATCGATATTGCTTACAAAGGATATTCCAAGTGAGCTATTTTGATATATGCAATATTTATATGTGATATGATTCTAAAAGATGAAATTTTGCTAAAATAAATGAAAAGTTATACACTAGTAGAATTAAAATAAAATGAACTCATAATTTGCAAAACATAGAGAAAACTTATGATATGCAATATTAGTTTGTGTAAATTAAAAAATAGCCATCAATTTTGTTGAAGATTATGTAATATCTAGGTAGTATTTGTTTAATTTTTTTTGAATCAATTATATAAACGAATGAAGATATAGATTAGGACATAATTTTTTGGTTAATGGTATGTGGTTAAAATAAAAATTTATTTCATTTGTACTTCACGATTAGAGAAGATCATGGGAACTTAAAAGAAAATTTTATAAAGTTACAATTCTAGGCTATATGGACATAAGTTTTGAAAATAATGACATTTGCAGCCAAATTTCATATGGCATGTAAAATGTTTGCTAAAACAATGATAGATAGAGAAATGATCAAAGAAGAGGGATGAGGAGACTAACAATATTGAAGATAAAATAGTTAAAAATGGATTGAGAAGATAAATTAATGTAGAGAATTTGGAAAAAAAAATGGATAGAATAAAATTAACATGATTATAAATTATGCAAGATATTGCACAAAATAGGCAAAGCTCCTCATGTAACTCTCAACAAAATCACCATGGACAATCCTAATTTTGAATAGGAAAAGATTTTAGAGTTTATTTTATCTGATAAATAATCATAAAAAATAGTTAAAGCCCATAAAAAAATTGAAATCTATTTATTTTTTTAGTTTTAAGGTGTTACACCAAACCACATACCACAACCTAACCCAATTATTTTGAGGAGTAGACAATGTTTTGCTAGGACATCAACCCTAGTGTCACACCACACTTAACTTGATTTTGGTGAAAAATAGGCTAGGTTTGAATAGGACATCACCCACAGGTATTGTACCACAAATCAAACACTCAATTGTGATGAAAAGTGGGCACGGTTAACTAGGTTTAAAAATACAATCATATTTGCTACATGAAATTGTGGGATTTGAATGATAAAACTTGTGGATTGATGGGTATAATTATTAGAAGAAAATGAAATATTACTTAATTTTAAAAAACAAAATGAAAAGAGGAAAAATCATGGACATTAATAGTAGGAATCGGGTATAATGGCTAGAGAGGTCAACATAAAATTCTTAAGGTGAATAAGGATGATAATTGGGTAGTTTCTATTATTATTCAAAGAAAGCATTATAAATGGTCCATGCTCCTTAAGTTGGATTAGGAGATTATTATAAAATTTAATTTTCAGAAGCAATAGGTGACCTGCTATAATATATACTTGATGAAGAATGGATGGTTATTAAGGGTGCATTAAATGAATATGTTAGCTCTAGTAAGATGGCTCATGAGAGGATATACGTTGGGTATGAAATATGAGATAGATATGTAATGAGAGAAGTTACGAGTTTGTAATAGCATATGATCTTACACTAGTGAAAGTATATTTTAAAGCACAAGAATAACACTTAATTGCTTAAAAAGTAGGAACATCAAATCACATTAATTTTTTTTATTTGGAAAAAAATATATTTATATTTTTTAATGAAAATTCATAGTGCCAACTTCAAAAAGGTCATGATAAGGTTAATAATGATGCTGATGGTTTCATATTACTCTTTATAAGAATGATTGTTAAATGAGTAGTCATCATGTGCCCAAATAGTCAGGGATAATGCAAGCAATGATGATAATAATAATAATTGAAAATCATCTTCCAAATCAAGTGGTAGGTGATGTTCTTTAGCCTTTTAGATGAATTTAATTTGTGTTCATCATATGTTGAAATATCTTGTTTTACCATAAACCTTCATTTGGCTTTGGCCTTAGCCTTCAACGTATCCCTGTTGAACCTTGACTTTTGCTCTTCAGTGACAAAATACAGGATTGATTAATTAGAGATTGATGTGTATATCCTTAATTCATTTTACTCCTTCATTAAACCATTTAATTCAGTTAAAAACGTATGTGGTCAGAGCAAGGATATGCAAATATATTCTTATTAAGATTTATTTTCAGATTGGTAATCAAAAGTATGGATACTTAGATGACTTTAGTGTATAACTTGCGCACTTTATGAGTGAAAACCATGTTTATCTAATTAGTAATAAGTTCTCTAAAATGATGAAATATATTCAAAAAAATAATGGGAGATGATAAATATAATTCAGTCTCTTAAGCTTCAAGTTCTAACGATGTGATTGATGGCTTTTTATCAATTATTTTGGTTGATATATTTTCAGTTTTTCACTATGAAATCTTGAAATATATTAATATATGGGAGTAGAATATGTAGACACTATTTAGATTTTCTTAATTTAGAAATTGTATTTTTTTTTCCATTCTTTTTGGATATAGAAAATGGAGTTTTTTTTTAAATATATTTATACATGAGTTTTATGTGTTTGATATATCAATTTGCTAATCCAATGATGGCCTTGAGCTTGGACCGGTAACGCCAACCTTTTTTGAATTTTGATAACTTACTTCCCCAACCTTTTTTGTTGGTATTGCATGAAATATTAAGCCATATGGATCCAGTGGATTCGCAGCCTTGGTACTGGAAGAAATCCCATCATTTCTCACGTTTTGTGACCTGACACATTTAAGTTATGCAATGGATTTAAGCAATGTTTAGATGTATAGAATGAAATGGAAGGCTATTTTATTAATATTGAATAGATTACCAGAGGTTCATGCACAAAAGTGCAAAACACAAATCAAGTATTTCAAAGCATCTGAGGAGAACTTAAATTTACTCTTCATTGCTGTTGATTCACTTTCTGTCATCGTTGTTTAACTTTATTTATGTTATGTCGCTACTTTTGTTTTTGTAGTTCCCAAATGGAAATTCAAAATGAAACTTAATTTTATCACTATTGATTATTCGACTAATTATGTGATTATGAGAATGTTTTGTTTCTTATGCCTTACTTTCACCTAGGAAGGTGTGCGTCAAACGTAAGCTGCAATTCTCTTGTTTTGTTGGTTTTGCTTTTTGTATTCTGCTGATAGTATTCAATATATCAATCTTAATGACTAATTAACGCTTGCGTATTACTTGTTTTAATGCAAATGCTGGTTTTTCTATGCAATAACTATCTGGGAAATATATTTGGAAAATTTACATGCCTAGCACACAATTCTTATGTATTTATTTATCTCACACCTGAACCCTCATATTTACATACATAGCATTTGGCACTTTAAACCTATGCATGAAAATGTGCATTTCACTTTTAAAAAATTATAATAGTGCTATTTTTTATGTAATATTAAAGATTTGAGTGCTATGTTTGTAAATATAAAATTTTAGGTATGAGATATGTAAATACATTAGAATTGTGTGTTATGTATGTAACCCCAATATACTTTAATGAGAAAATCTTACGGAAAGTACTATTTTCTAAAGTGAATTGAGTTAATTAGAGCTAGTGTTCCTGGGTTCTTTATTGCTTTTCAATAGCATCTTTCGTGTGATCTTAAACAATAAATATTCAGATTTACAGGGATTTATTAACATTCCTTGGCCAGGTATGGCATCCTTTAAACTGCAGGGAGAGCTGTCTTCTACATATAGATTTTATTTAACTGCAAGTAAGCAATTTTGCAGCCATTTGCAGCTTCCAATAAAATCATTAAGAAAATATCCTATATTGCTCGCAAAGTTACATGAGGAAGATGATCCTGAATGCAATAGTTGGAAGATGTATGCATTCTATGATACTCTAAATGCAGTTAATAAAACCTTGACAATGAATCCATATGAGGGAAATGTTTATGCTCAACCTGATAAATCAGGTCGTGGATCAGCTGAAGTTTCAGAATTGATGCCCTCTAATGGGTATTGTTTTTCTGAACTCCCAATAAATCATTTAGGGAGCGTTCTGGAGAAGTTGAAAGCTGTACATCTACATTTATTAGCTGCTGAACACTGGAATGCTTCACATCTTAAGCTATGTCACAGGTACTTGATTTGAACTTGCACGTTTATTCTACCTGTTAAAATTCTCAAAAGTTGAACTAGTTGTGGAAGTTATATCTTGTATGTTTTAACTTTAACTACAGAGATTACCTTGTGAGTGCAACAAACTTGACCCATTACTTGGCCTTAAAGTGTCTCCACCTTCAGCAACTTCAGGAAGACCTCTCTTCCATTGGCCTGGTAACCCTGGAATATATAAACCCCCATGTTCTTGCTAGTATTGGCACAAGCATCCAGATACTGGATCGTCTGTCATCTAATACTCTTGATAGCAATGATTCTGCAACCTATTTGGATAGGAATGGTTATAGTGCTTCACAGAAAAGTGAAAATGTGGTAAATTTGGCCATTAGTACCATGAAAAAAAGGGTATATATTCATACTGCAGCATTGTTTGGTGAATGTTTAGAAAAGAGAAGTGGACGAATCATGGTAACTGTTGGGGAAGAAGTAGTAAAAAATGAAATGCTTATAAATAATCTTCTCAAAGCTGGGGTTAATGTAGTTCGCATCAACTGTGCACATGATGGCCCAAGTGTTTGGAGTGAGATAATCAGAATTGTGAAACACAGCTCCCACTTGTTGGAAAAGCCATGTCGCATTCTAATGGACCTTGCTGGTCCAAAGCTCAGAACTGGTTTAGTGAAAACGCATTCAAATATAGTAAAACTGTCCCCAAAGAAGGATTCTTATGGCAATGTGGTCTTCCCAGCTCAAGTTTGGCTTTGCTTTGATGGCAGTAATCCTCCTGTTGATCTATCTACTAACTCAGTTATTTGGATACAGAAGAGATTCTTTGATAAGCTTAGAATGGGTGATTATGTGAACTTCGTTGATGTTAGAGGTAGAAAGCGGTTTTTAAAAGTGTTGAAAAGGTCTACTTTGTCTGCTGAGTACGGTTGCATTGCAGAGTGTTTGCAAACTGCGTATATTAAAGTGGACACAGAATTTTCTGTGAAGAAAAGGAAAAGAGAATTTTTTGGGCTGGTGGTAAAGGTTTTAGCTAGTGAGCGATTTGTTAAGTTAAAAGTAGGAGATCTGCTTACTATTTTTAGAAGTTCTTCCTCTTATCTTAATGAATTGGGAAGCACAACAGTGGCTTCAACAAAAATAACATCTTCTTCTGATCATTTTTTCGAGTCTGTCAAAGTAGGTGAGCCCATTTTATTTGATGATGGAAAGATTTTGGGGAAAATACATGAAGTGAATGCTAATTGGGCAAGAATTGTGGTAACTCATGCTAGATCCAAGGGTTCTAAGCTTGGTTCAGGTAAATCCATTAACATTCCTAAGAGCAAAATACAGCTTAAAGGCTTGACACCAAAAGATCTCACCGATCTTGACTTTGTTAGTGCTAATGCTGATATGGTTGGCATTTCATTTATTCGGAATGTTAATGACATAGTCATTGTTCAACATGAGTTAGAGAAACGAAATCTAACAAAATTGGGGATTGTGCTGAAGATTGAAACTAAAGATGGTTTACAGAGGCTACCTTCATTGTTGTTTCAGGCAATGCAAACCTCAAATCCTCTGGGGGTTATGATTGCTAGAGGGGACCTCATGGTGGAATGTGGATGGGATCAGTTGGGTGACATACAAGAGCAGATCTTGTCCATCTGCAGTGCTGCACACATTCCTGTTATTTGGGCAACCCAGGTTCTTGACTCCCTTGTCAAATTTGGCTTTCCTACCAGAGCTGAAATCACAGATGTGTTTAAAGCTATGGGGTAATATTGTTTTGAATTTATTTAAGATCATTATTTGATAAATACTTTTTTAGCATAACAATAATAATGTTTTAATGTGCAAACTCTGCAGGGCAAGTTGTATTATGTTGAACAAAGGTGACAATATTGTACAAGCTGTCACAGCTTTGAATTCACTTCTAAGTAATAGATCTAGTGGTAAGCGATGATACCCAATTCCATGTACTTATTTGGTAAGATGGCCACAGACTTATCTTGCAAACTCAATTTTCTCTGTATCAAGTTCATTAGTATATGTATATAAAATAGATTTAGATGTCCTTAAGATTAACCTACTTTGCTCTTCCTGAATCGGTATTTTTTTGTTCATACACTGCAGTTGCTGTATTAGAAAGTTATATGCTCAAAGAAGCGAGTAAAACTCAAATTGGATCAATTAAGTTGATTTCCTATAATCGATTACCCTAAAAACTTTAAGCTTATGTGCTCTTGCTAATTAAATTTGTGACTGTTGATTTTGAGACCTTGAGCTCCAATGATATTTTGTATTCTGTCATCTTCAGCAAAAACTTATTTTGTACTTGAATCTTGGCGCAGGGCAAAAAACGTATTTAGGTCAGTGAAATTATTTACACATTTAAAGTTGTTGTCAACCCAAATGAAGCCCATGCTCAAATTCTACTTCTGCCTCATCATAGTATTGATGAATGATGGAGAGAGAGGCATAATTTTTGTAGACATGTTAAGAAATGATGAAACATAATTAGAGGTTGCCCCTTTTTGAAAATTTACTATTCTTTATCTATAGTTTCTTATGATGCAAATTCCCATGACAAATTATCTCTCAGCTAAGCAAGAAGATTTTCTATTAAGGCTAGTTTTGTAGGCTTGTAAACGGATTATTTTATTTAATGTCATTACAAATGAAAGAAATGAGATGAATTCCTCATAAGTTTGATGGAACTTGATTTGGGGGGATGATGATAAGTCTTATCAAAATTCAATGATTTAGTCAAGCTCATGCATATTTAATCAGTTGAGATAGTCTAATCAATCATACTTGAATACTTTATTGATATTCATATTTTACTTCATTCAAAGAAACTTTATAGTTTAGGGGTTGAAGCATACTAAGGTGCAAATTTCAAGCCTATATTAGGAAGATTCACAAGCTTGGATTTAAGCTATTAGGAAACAAATTTGTCTTTTATCTCTGTTGCGTGTGGGAAAATTCGTAAAGATAGAGTGATATATCAACATCTTAGCATTGTACAAAAATTTAACATACACAGATAAAAGAAGAGATAATAGAGGAGACACCAAATCATTTTACTTGGAAACCTCTAAAAGGGGAAAACCACTGGGTCCAACCCAGTTGAAATGGTTCTACTATACAGATGAAGTTCTAGTATTTTTTATATCCTTGAACATAATAAAATAATATTACAAGAGTCGGAGTTATCAAGTTGACTTTCAGTACTAAATGAGTGGCAGAAATGTGGAAAAAGTGGTCATGACCTAGTTGTTGCAATGGAGGACCACCTGCGGGGGCCATGTGATGAAGATTGGATGTCAATGTCACTAGTTGTCGATGGGGGTCGGGCAATGGTGGTTTAGCTGCAGCGACGACGACCACCGAGCACTGGTGATTCAATGATGGCAGTTCAACAAAGGCGATGTTGACGTCAGTTGGGTGATGGTGGCCTGGTGATAGCAGTAATGACAACAAAGCGATAATGGTCCGATGGTGGTGGTGGTTGGGTGACGGTGATTTATGTAGAGGTTATATAATAGGGATGAAATTCGTAGTGGCTTCTTATGTGGAGTCGTACATTACATCAAATATCATGAGTGTACGGTTGGCTAGTAGGTAAGAATCCCCTTTTTTTTAATATTTATAATCATTACAACCATCATTGGAGACTTGATGGATAGAAACCATCATATGAGGATGGATCTTAGTCCTAAAGCTCATCCAGTTAGTCTTGGTTCTTCTTTCTTTTATCAATCATTGGCTTTTTTAGCTATTGAGGACTTTTCTCAGCCTGTAAGGTTGAAGCTTTCTCAAAGGGAGGATGTGGCAAGATACCAAACCAAACAATGGATCATAGAAAATCTAACCAGACAAAAAAATAAACATTTTATATTGTTTGGATTTGCCTAACTAACTGATTGAAACCCTTTCACAATTTAAATAAGCTTTTCTATACCAATTCACATAAAAATTGATTACATTAATAAAATTATAAATTTACCCTAAGTTAACATTAAAATAAAACTCAATTAAATAAAATTATTGAAATTTAAGAATTGAATTGAATCAAATAAGTGAAGAGTACATTAATAGATATATATTGAATTTTAATTGTTTTGAATTTAATTTAAGATAGTTTGTTATTTTCTTCAAAAATTACAAAATTACCTTCATTACTTTATGAACTACATATAACTCAAAATCACTAAAATTTAAAATGAAACTCTTAAATGAAACATAAATAATAAAAAAAAAATTCAAAAAATTATAAATTTAAAATAGGTTTCGAGTAGATTTGTAAGTTTATTTGAATTTATAAAAAATACCCGAATTACCTTTTCACTCATTACATAAAAAAATAAAAGTGATGAGACCCAAATAAGTGAGCTAAATTGTTAAGCAACTGAATATAAACCTTTAAAAATGTTTCCAACTTAGGGAGAAGAGGTTGAAGTATAAATATGATATTTACAAATATACCTTTTCTGGTAAAATTTGAATAACTTTCTTTATAAAGCTCCAAATTGAATAAAGTCTTCAACCATAAGTTAATTAATTTGAAAGGAGTTAAAAAATATATAATTCCTTCTGATTTATTACTTTTTAATATTTTTTTTGTTAATAAACCTATTAATAAGTTTAATAATTCATGAAAATTTAAAATGAATTTGAAATAATTTAGAAAATTTTGAGGTTGTTTGGAATCATATTCCAAACATTTCAGTAAAATTTCAAGTGTTTTAGAGATCATTCAGATTATTATGAAATTTTGAATAAAATTATTTATAATAAATTAAATAAGACACAAAAATTACAAAACTTTAACATTAATCTTTTCAACTTAATATACATCTATAAAAATTATTTTACATTATTTTGAAGTTATTTAAGTCAAAATATTTGAAACTCTAAAAATTACAAAACGTTTCAACAAAATAATCCATAAAAATTCACAAAACAATCATAATTTTTAAAAAAAATGTAATAATTGAGTTTATAAGAATCATATTCACTTTCCTAGTTGATTTATGAGATCTTATAAGCTCTAATAATATTAAACATTGATATATACCTTAAAAAATCATATAAATAAGTTATATATATATATATATATAAATACTTTTTAGACGACATAACTCATGGTTGCTGACAAAAGTCTTCAGGTCTAAACAGATGTAACTAACTCTTTAGGCTTAATATATCTAAAACTAACAGTATTACCGCCACGAAGGAACCATAGAATCTTGACAGGTGTTACATTAAATAAAATAAAATTAGTTTTCATTAAATATTTCAATAATCACTTTTGTCATGACAAACCCTAACTTAATTGTGTTTCACAAGATTACTATAAGTAAATAATAAGAACCTAGGATAGGCCTTTCAAGGCATGGTTTTGTTCTTTTCTTGAGTTATTTTCTTAATAGAGTTAGGTGGTGTTATGATTAGTTAACTATCAACATCTGAGATTTTCAAAAGAAGACGAGACACGAAACGAAGAATAAAACCTTAACTAAACCCTCAACGTTATCTCCGATGGTGGTGGTTAATATAGGTCATAACATTTTAGGTTTTTGAGGTTGTTCGTCTGGTACAACGTAAATATTTACACTTTTTTAGGCTTTTGTATGATTGTATGTTGTGCAATATATGTCAAAACCTTTAAGATTCTTTTGTTTGGTACAAAGTAAATACTCACACTTTCTTAGGCTTTTGTATGATTGTATGACATGCAAAATAAGTCCTGAATTTCTAAATAAATTGCAGGATTGAAACATCAATTAACTCTTCTTTCAAATATATAAAGTCAAATAATAGATTAGTTTGAGATGTCACTGAGGCTTCCTCGGTATCTTTGACATCTCATACTTTTTATTTCTTTGAGTTCCATAAATAACTGTTTCACATTGAGTTTTTCATATTTGATTTTCCTACAATCAATCGTGGAAAATAAACTTTGAATTCTTGAAGAGATAACCTCAATCTTAATTGAGAGTTTTCTTAAATAATTTGGGTCGCTTAAGATATAATTAACTATATGAGCTTGTACCTATAGAAAATCAGTAACTCATATTATTTAAATCCTAGCTAATCTTCAAATTAGGTAGAAGAAGGTTTTGTTGGTATTTTCACGGACCAAACAAATATCATAGATTTCTTATTTTGAATAATTGAATCCATTATTAAGTGATATTCTAATCTTTCCAGATGACATGTTGCTTATAATTTTATGTTCGATTATTTAAACAATCAAATATTTGAAATGTGTTCGTTTTTATTTTCAAATCAAACTATTTTTCAAAAATCAAAATTTTTTCAAAAAATAAAAATAAAATCAACAATAATTACGCCGCTAATGTGGCTTAGCCACGCCATGACTCTGGCGTGACCACGCTGATTTCAGGCATAGTCATGCATCTCTTAAGGAAAATCAAGGCTTGAACCCTTTGGTCTGGAGTTTCGGGCATGGTCACGCCATGCCTACAACTCAACTAGCCGTAATTTGACTTTTTCCTCCCCCTTTCTTGGCTACTTCCCCATTCATTATCATTAGTTTGGGAGGTCAAATGGGAGTGTGACATGTGGCATCCAACTCCCAAGGATTCTATGGGTGAATGACATGTGGAATTTCCATCATATTTTAAGCACCGGAGAGAAATTTCCCTCCAATTTGATTGGCCTTTTGGTCTGGTAAGTGGCCAATCCGAAATTAGGGGAGGAGGGCTCATATTTTTAGTTGGAGAGTTGATCTAGAGTTGAAGGGAGAAGCTTGAGAGCAAGGAAGCCTTCTTTCTTCTTCATTTTTTCATCCACTTTTCTTCTCTTCTTCATCTTTAGTGAGAAGACCATCTTCTTTTTCCTCTACTAAGTCTCTTAGAGAAGAAGGTAAGAGTGAGCGGTATTCTTGATGAAGAGCTCCTTGGAACCAAAGAGTCTCCTCATTTGGAAGGAGAGCTTCAACTTACATTGGAGAAGGCCTTATCTCCTCATTCGGAAGGAGAGCTTCTCCTACTTTAAGAAGACTTCATCCCTCCCTAAAAGGAGAGCTTCATCTGGTACGTGAAAAAGGAAGGAGGCAATCTTCTCTCCTCCCTTGGGAGAGTTTCGCCTACACCTCCACGACGAGGGACTTCTTCAACAGCCAAGTTGGTGAACTGTTTAAACCTTTGCATTTTCTTTTCTAACCAGCCCTAGGAATAGACTTTGCTAGGTTGTTGTGGGTTTTGGTCACCCACACGAGGCAAGTTGGCTGGCCAACACTAGTCACCACGGTCATACGCCTTTTGATTGACCAACTTTGTGATGTCGCCGTAGGTTTTTGGTCGCCTATGCTAGGCAAGTTGGCAAAGCGGCACTAGTTAGTAGAGCGATCAAAAAAGCTCACTTGTTTGCGAACAGTTCGTGTTCGACTCGTCAGAGAGTTCGTGTTTGATTCGTTCGATAAGTAAACGAGACGAACACGAATAATTTTTGTTCGTTCGGTTTATAAACGAACCAAACACGAACAATCATTTTTTCGATCGTGTTCGAATCGTTATTGTTCGAAATATAAAATAATTTAAAATGATTATATATAAAAAATTATCATTTTTTAAAAATAATTATATACTCTAAAAATTTATCATATTTTAAAAAATTAAATCTTATAAATTATAATCAGATCTCCAGGTTCACCTCTTAGCTTATATTAAATTATATAATTTCGTATTTATCTTCAAGTTCGTCTCTTAGCTTAAATTTTCTTATATTTCTTTTAGATTTATTTAGTTTCTTTGAGTCAAACCTAGTTTTTGGGAGTGAAATCTGGCATATTGCCTCTAAATCTAATTTTTTTATGGATGAGATATGATATTATAGTTTTATTGTGAGATGTGATTCGACTATTTTGCATTTGTGTTGTGATTCATTCAGGTTTAAGCATTAATTTCATATTAGTTTAAGCTTTTGAAAGATTTCGAACAATTCGAACAATACGAACAAATTTTTAAAATTTCGAATAATTCAAACAATTCGAATAATTTGAACAATTCGAACATTTCAAACATTTCAATCATTTCAAACATATTTCAAACAAATAAAATCGAATACAAATGGTAACTTTACGAACAATTTCAAACACGAGTCTATTTCAAACACACGTAATTTCAAACAAACCGAACACGAACACGAACACGAGCTTTGTTTGTTCGTGTTCGATTTGTTTACACCCCTACTAGTCAGCACGACCATATGTCTATTGATTGACTAATTGTTTCCTAGAGGAGACCCTAGGTTAGGAATCACATTCATGGCCAATCCCATGTGAAGCCGAGTGACTTCCTGTTGCAAGTTTTAGACCTAAATCCTAGTGGGTTGAAATACCAATTTCCCACAACTGTAGTGTTATCCGATCTTCTGTGGAGGGATCAGAACATTGCACTTGCAAAATGAGAAAAGCTTTGTATTTGTCTGTTTTGCAAGTGGAAGTGAATTGTTCCTCCAAGCAATCGAGAAAGAAAATTCTCAACACTTGCTAGTTACAGTCGGAGGCGGCTATGCCGCATATCCACGCGTGAAAACCCTAGGTGCTTATGTAAGATAGATCAGTGTGGCTCGCTACTATCGATTGTGATCATTCGCATTGCATGTTGTATTGTGTCATGATATGTGTTTTGCATGAAGCATGTTGCGTTAGCACATTGCCTCAACTGGCTGCCCCTGCCCGGTCTGCATTTCACTTGCCTTGACCGATCGCCTCAGCCCGGACGACATTTCACTTTGCTTCGACTGTCTGCCCCAACTCGGTTAGCTTTTCAATTTGCCAGCACCGGCCGCCCCGACTCGGTTGGCATTTCACTTTGTTAGGACTGACTATCCTAGCCCTATCGACATTTGCACCATGGTTCGATCGGCTGCGTCGCACAATCAGCATTGCATTTTGCTTGGTGTATGTCTTGCATTAGATTTGCCCGCGTGACATTTGCATAGTCTTTCATTTTCCCTTGCAGACATTGTTTGCTTGCACCAACACATTCATGTCTGGCACATTCATCGTGCACCTCGTGAGCATGTCTCCACATGCTCATGGCTAGTACTCATGCTCCTCGAGTATGATGCTTAGCTTTTTCGCTCATGACATGAAGCATTTCCTTCTGTGCACACCTCTACACTTGCATATCTTCACATGATCACATGTCACATGTTTAAATTGCATATGAGTGCTTGTTCATGCACCCACTTCACTTATGTAATTCCTTCCAATGAGAGTTTGACACCTATTCTTGGGTCACTGCCTCTACGACATGCGCACTTTCGAGTCACTGCTACCCATGCACACTCAACCATTCGAATCATTGCCTCCATGACACACTCATTCCTTCGTGTCGCTGCCTCCACGACACACCCACCCTTTCCAGTTACTGTCTCTACCACACACCCATCTTTTGGGTCACTACCTCCATGACACACCTATTCTTGGGTCACTGCCTCCACGACACACCTATTCTTGGGTTGTTGTCTCCACGACATGCCCACTTCTGATTCGTTGCACCCCTTGCACACTCAACCCTTCGGGTCACTGCCTCCACGACACACCCATTCCTTGGGCCGCTGCCTCCACTACACGCCCAACCTTTTCGGGTCGCTGCCTCCACGACAAACTCTTTTCTCCTGAGTCACTGCTTCCACGCACACCCCTCGCCACTTTCAGCATTTGTGTTTGCATTTGCATTTGTATGTGTGCATAGATAGCTAGTCAAGCTCGATAGATGAGTGACCCCATGTTGGTCGCAATATCTTAGCGAGAATTGCTTTTCAGGTCGATCTCGATGAACAATGTGAGTTAGCATTAGGATTGACACTGGTGTGACTGCTAAGGATCCAAATGATCTAGCTCGTTTCATATTGTATGTTATGGGTCTGTATTTAATGGCCCTTATTGTAAAACAAAAAAAAAATATTTTTTTTTACTTATTACATTTGTCATTGTTTCAAAATTATGCATGTAGCAGGCTAGGCCAAATGTAAGGCCAACCCTTTTTCAAAATTCATCCTGGGTGTCATCCTTTAGATCCCTGGATCTTTAGGACGGAGCAGGTGTGACGACCTTTTCAAAGTCATACGTACCTAAAGACTCTACCTTGTGTGCTTAGATGCTAGTTAGGACACTCTTCGGTAGATTTGTGTGATAGACTAGGACTAGGTTGCTAGGAATTATTTTTGGCACCTGACTATTTTTTTGTGCTGGCTTGATTGTCCTTGTCAGATGCCTTTTATTTACTTGTGCTTTTGGTGTGCTTGTATGTTTACTATATGCATGCACAATAATATAGCAAGTCAGTCTTCTGCAAGGAGTCATGCTTAAATACACACACACACATGTTTAATAGAGAGGAGCATGTAATGATTTTGATATTAATCCTTTCGTGTAGGTGCTGCTTAGCTCCTCCCGTCAGGCTAACTCTTGTGTGTTTGCATGTTAACCCGTGCTAACCATTTTGTACAGCTTGATTATTTTATTTTATCATATATTTGATATAGTTTTAGGACAAAGTCTGTATCGGGACTAAGGTATGGACACAGGCTCCGAGGCATACGACGCATCGAGTCACATGACAATGGACCAGGAGCAGCAGGCTTGTGTCTCGATCCTTAAGTCCGAATTTACACTTGTATAGAATTAGTACCATGTATGTTTATGCAGTGTCTGACTGATTTTTTTTGTTTTTCCTGGGATATGTTGTCGACCCAGTGACACCAGAGTTCTTATATAATATGGTTTCCTTTTGGTTTCTATTACATGTTTCCATGCTTGGATTTTCTTCCTTGTTCCTTTTTTGTTTATCTCGAATGCATCGCTAAATATAACTTAGGCTCTTAATGACCTAAAAATATTAAAATTTTAAAAAATCCTAATAATAAAATATTAATATAATTAAAATTTTAGGATTAAAATGTCAGAATCTTTGAAAACATTGTCTTTATTTTTCTTGCATGGCCTTCGGGTCGATTTTTAAAATAAGTCGCATGCATGGCTATGCATCCCATCATGTCTAATAGGGCCTCCCTAAAATATAAGAACTGCTCTAGATAACTACATCATTTGCATATACTCGAGGAGAAGCCTCTGTGCTTCTCCAATTCGACTGACACATCATATTTTTTTTTACTTGGGTGGTTGTTTAGTGCACTTAGGATGTTAGAGTCATCCCTGACCTGGACGAGGTATAAGCCCTTTCTGTACATTGTTTCTAGCTTTGTAGTTGGGCCTCCTTTTCTCCTCTTTCCAGCGGCATCATTGTCGCTTCGGCAGGTATAAGTCTCATCTTTTGGAGCTCCACCTGATAGTCATATGATAGAGTTTTATTTCGTTGACCGAGATCATCATGAACAATGTAATTCACAGAATGTTGATCAAGAATCTCTGGGCGTGTTGGGTCGACTGCTTACATGTCCGGTTAAACGTAGGGTCTGAGTAGCGTGGAATAAGGGGTTTGTGGTACCCTGAACTGGCTACCTCTACATGTTTATGAATCACTTCTCCCTTCCTTTCACTGCCCGTCAGGCTCTGTCTCTTTTGACTTTTCGTTGATGTCATTTGGTGGGCCTCACTTAGCTGACAGGTTACTATCCGTTTGGGATACGACGATTTGCCCTCTGTCCTTATGGACCAGTCCGGACTCGAAACTGTGGGTTGTTTCCTACTAATGATAGGGTTGTTTCACAGGCCTCGATAGCCTATGAGCTACTGCTCATTTGGGACTGTGAGAGACTTACTCTTTGCCTTGTGGCTTAACGAGAGCTCAAAAAGCCGTCGAGATGTTTCTTATGAAATAAATCATTCTTTGTGACACCCTTGCTAGTTGTCACTCAATTGTAAGCAGAGCTTATGTGATCGAGATTATTCTTGGGCAATCCACTCGATGTAATTAACCAAATGGGATACGTCTCTTTGGGAGTGCTCTTGATCATTGAACAAATTTATAAATTTGGTTCTCTGGTTTAGGTAACCTATGTATGTTCTCTTTCGTGAATATTTGTTTCAATATTTTTCTGTTTGATTCTGTTGGATGTACACTCTTGACCTATCACAATAGATTTGTCTCCCATAGACTGTCCACGTTCTTTCTCTTATTTGTCTCCTTTGTCATATATCCTTGCCCTCCGATTCTTCCCTTCACTAGATCATCCATATGATCCGGAAGAGAGATTTATTCGGAAGGAAGAATTATACGATGATAAAATATACTGACGACTCCTAAAAAAAATAAAAAGAGAAAAAGAACCAAAACAACCCATTAGCCTCGTTATTACTTTGGAGGCTTCCTTTTCATAGCTTTTTTTGCACATGTGATAGTTAAAACTTCTCATAAATGGCACAATTAGCATCACCATTGGACCTAATTCACACTCAATTGGATTTAAAACTAAATAAAAAAAGGAAGATTAAACCTTATCAAGTGAGCTTAATAAGATGAATCTAAATTAATCCAAAGGAGACTACGGTTTGAAATTTAAGTATTTTGCAAATGTTTTACATTGTACTTCATTTTCTGCAAATCAAACAGTCACTTATTCGCTTGCAATATAACTCACTAATATTTTTTTGTTTTGTGCATTTGATCGTGATAGTCTTTTCATCGAGATCTTTCATAAACTAATCGCGATTCAAACGGTACATTTTAATTCTCTGCAATGTTCTTATAATTTTTTTCCTTTTCTATATGTAGTTAGCAATGAAATTGGTTGTTAGGAATTCATTTGTCGAAGTGCATGTGATGCTTTGAAACAAAATGAAGAATGACTTTTTTTAATCGTTTCTTTTAACTGTATTTTTTTCTTAGAACAAACTAATTAATATTTTTGTAAGAAAACATAGGATCAAGAGATCAATTTTCCTCTAAAGAGTACTAATTTTGCACATGCTAATTTTCCTATGGCAAAACTTATGTTGATTGTATATAAATGCCTTATTATTTTATTAAATTATCATAAATTTGATAATAATGTTATAACTTTGAAATTATTGTAATTGTTGTGGATTTCAAAATATTTAAAAAAAGAGTTGTTGTATTAATGTATTAACACAGGTTCCAAAAATTTGATGCCTCGACCTCCCGCTAAGAGAGTTTTGGATTTTATGTTTCGGGACAAATTTTTGGAAGGTTGATTAAATTTTTAAATAAGACCCAGAGATTTTTCCCTCATTTTGTAAAAACTTTTTTTGGTCTAGTACAAGGTATTTTATTGGCACAAGTCATTATAATTAGTTACTCCTCTTGATGGTAGGAGAGCACTTTCAATTAAGGCTAGTTGTTAAGGATGATAAGTGTCCAGACTCATCATATAATAGCAGCGATTAAGTTTTAAATTGATTAAATTTATCACAATTAACTTAGAGTTGGCGTGGGGGAATGGGTGACACACCTGATTGGGATCTCCTTGTTCCATTGTTCCGGGTTGTCATGGTCTCTAGTCTTCTTTTAGTTGAAGGAGATAGTCTACACAACCTAATAGAAGAATACTTGTTAGCAGCTATGAATAGATTCATCCATATGAATATTATGAACATGGGGTGGATATTTATTCAAGAGGACACGATTTTAAATTTAACTAAAAAATGTTAGGTTTATAAAAAATATTCGATATTTCACAACTCAATTGGCAAAATCATTGGGGAACTTACGAGGCTATAGTTATGATCGTGATTTAGTAGTGTGATTTGGCGGTGAACTACTTTATCAGAGAGCTCTAGTTGTAATTGTTGCTTTGTGACGTTATTTAATGACAAAATTATATGGGTAGAGGACACGGGCCACATTCTTACTAATTTGAGATTTGTTTTAGAGTGATTATAGATATTCACTTGACATAACATTAGCTCTTTGTGAGCTTAAGTTAGTTTTAAATTTATCACCCTTGACAAAATGGCATGGAGGTTGGATGAATTTTTTTTCTTTATTTATTTAAGTGATAATTTTTTCTTTATTTTGAACATTTTTAATTTACATTTAAAATTTGAAAGTTTTTATTAATTATTCCAATGAACCCTTCACTTTAGAGTTTCAATCAACACGACTATTGTCAGATAACTCGAGTAATTCATCTTTATTTATACATTGTCAACTCTACTTGCTTGACTGCAAACAATTGGGTCTGGCTAAAAATCATTTTTTTTCTGAATTTTAAATTATTTTCCTGTTTGTCTAGGTAAGTTTAATTTTGATTATAAACTTAATCTCTGCCCGCTTAGTATTAACAGACATTAATTTTTAGCTTTGATGTATTCATACGAGCCCATGCGTAATGTTATTTTAAGTTAGTCCGCGTAGCATTTTCAAACCTTGTAGTTGCAAGCTCAATACATAGGTCGGAGCACATGCAGGCTGATCTTAAGCAACCCGTGCAACATTCACATATCGCTTGTTAAGACATTTGGTGTATTGGTGAAAGCACATGCCAGGAGATTAAAATTGGTTTTAAATAATAGCACCAAGAAAGACATGTATGGTCTGAGTCTGGGGGCACCACGACTAAGGTGTTTTCATCCACCTTGCCCAAAAAAAGACACGAATGGGTCTTCAAATACCTGCATAAAAAATTATAATTGATTTTTCCCCCTCTTCAAGTACAAGTATACTTATAAGATACAAGTATACACATTTCCCTATTTTCTCACATATAAATTGTATGTGTACTTAATTGTCATAACACTTCACCTATGCTTATTAAATATCCATTTAGAGCAGTTTATATAGCTTTACTTTCTAAATATTTTTACAATTACAATTGGCTATTACTTTACCATGTCAATTAGAATGAGAATTATGTATAATTTGATAGCTATAACAAACTTCTTTTTCAACCTTGCCAAAATGGAATAAGTCTAGGAGTATTAATAGCTTTTATTTATTACTAACTTGCATGGATGTCTACATTTCTTCAAGCATGTGTGTCATGTTTAATACTAACTTCTTTCATTTTTCTTCATCATAATGGAGCAAATAACAAAAATGCATTTTATTGCTTACAACACTACTGCCAATCATGTAGATTGTGGTAGATTGAGCCTCCTTAATCTTGATATTATCAATCTCATAATATATATATATATATATATATTAGAAGATACTACAACTTTAGCTCTTACCTTTCCAATTAATGTCTTAAATTTTATGTTTCTCTTCAATTTGAAAATTCTCATGTAGGTAGATAATAGAAAAAGATGATGCCATAAGTGATCGTTAGCAACAAAGTCATTGTTCACTTGTATCACTCTAGAGAATCAGATTCAGCTTACCAGTAATACATTTAATGAGAAGAGCCAACAAGTTTGTTTATCGTGGGGTAAGAAATTCTTCTCACTTAAATTAACTTATACATTTGCTTTCGAAGAGAATTCTAAAACTCAATCGAGTAACCATACTCCAAAGAAAATTCCACTAAATTCCTCGTAACTACTTGTAAATCTCAACTCGAAAACAAATGTACCTTATATCTCATTGTCAATCTCAACTCGAGTCACACTCGTATTAATTCTTGGAATGCCCTTATTTGCTCGAGATCGGCATCCCCAATGGCAACTTATATCGTTTTTGGGGGTCAACCCTTCAAGTTTTATCTCATTCGGACATGTACCAACTGCAAAATCATCGAAAAAAATTTCTATTAGGCTTGCATATCATTGCTCCTTACATTTAGTTGGAAAGAAACTATGGGCTTTTCAAGAATGCTATCACTCATATTGGTGTTCTAATGCACAAAAGTCTATTTCATCATAAGATAAAAAGGTGGATTTCAAATGAGTTCCTTTTTTTTTTTAATATTTACATGTTGGCACATATTGAATGCATGTTTTTTGCTTTCATTTATATGTTTACTTCCCTAGAATATTAATATTATTATTACTATGACTATCATCAATATTGGTTTTACGTATTTGCAATAGCTATTTGGATTTTGGGTTTTTTGAAAGCCATGATACGAGCCCTAATAAACCTCATGTGCCTAACGACTCGATCACACACAGCAATACAAATGCACTCTCGTGTACCCATGAGACTCACAGCTTTCTGAAAGTCATTATGGTTCATATCATACCTAACTTGAGCCGACCAAAATTCATTTGTTTGACACCCAAGCAACACAAGGAATGGTTTATTTATTTATTTAAGTCAAACTGAAAAATGAGTGAAATATAACATTCAGAGCTTAGGATCGAATCCACTTATGCTTTGATAGCCATAACAAATTTATCTTTCTACTTTTTCTATATGAATCTATTAAAAAATTTAGGCGCATTTACATACATACCACCCAAACTTTAATATTTGCATTTATACCACCCAAAATTTTCATACCACATCCAAAAATTCATATTGCAACTTGGCGGCGCTTATTAATCGAAAATAAAAAATTCTGGAGATATTTAGGAGTTGCAATGCATGGATTTAGAGTCGACTAATGTGCTGAAGAGTTGCCTCAGTTGCAGAAATTTCTCTGTTGAAGGTGCTACACTAACTATGATTTCTCCTCATCTGACTGCGAGCTCGGCTCGTTGTTTATAGTGTCTGCGAAGTACTCAACTGAAATACAGACGGACACCAAACTTAAAAACAAAGTGAAATGCACCTCTTCTCATTCGTAGGAAACAAAAATTTTTCAGTGCGGACTTCTGACATGCGGCGCAGGGTATTCATGAGTTACTTTCAGGTTATTTCTGGGCTATTTTCAATAATCACGAAATAACGCAGAAATAACTCGCGGTCTTTATTTTTGGGTTATTTGATTATTGAAAATAACATAACCTAAAAATAACTCAGGAATAACCTGCGCCGCACGTAAAACTACGTCAGGTGTCCGGGCAGAAAATGCGCGCAGTAGGAAAAGTGGTATATATGTAAATATTGAAGTTAAGGTGTTAGATATATAAAAGTACATAGAGATTGAGTGGTATGTATGTCAATCTTTCTTTCGTTTAACAGAATTAGTTTTAATCTTGGGACATGAATAAAATTAGAGGAGGAAAGGCTGAACTTACCAATATCATCCTGTTCAGGAGAGTCCAGCAGGATATCCGAGTCTGAAGGAAGGAAGGGAGAGCCGGTGTAATCTCCCAGAGGTCCAAGATCTGTTGACAGGATCCATAACACATCCAAATAAGGTTAAAAAAGAAAAAAAAAACAATTGTTTAAAAATTTACCAAGAAAACAGAATGTTGTTCGGTGCAAGTTCAAGATGAGCAGTCTTATGTTGTACCAAGTAATAATTTAATTTGAGTAATGGCTCTCTGAGGATGGTTTGTGTGACAAATAATGAAAGGGAAGGGGGTATCTATAGAAAACGGGACGGCACGGCGGCTCTGCATGTGGAGAAATTTTTCCATACCGAATATGTGGTCAGCTCTGCGTGTGGAGTCCAGTAATATGCCTCCATGTGTGTTATATCGGGTCTACTTAAAAAAAATTAAAATGGAACCGCGGAAGTTATTTAAGAGGGTTATTGGGGGGTTATTGAGGGGTTATTCGGGCATTATTAACCCCTCAATAACCCCCCAATAACCCTCCAATAACCCCTCAATAATCTCCGCAGCTCCACTCCAATAACCCCCAATAACTTCTGCGGTTCCATTTCAATACCCCCTGCATTAACCCCTGCAAAAACCCCCGAATAAACTCCGTTGTTTTATATCAATAGCCCCACAATAACCTCCATATGACGGCATATTACTGGAAGTCCGCAAGCAGAGTTGCATAATTACTCCGTATGGAAATTTTTTTCCTGCATGTGGGGGCCGGGGCGCTAACTCAAAAATGTAGAGCACCGCGGCTATGCACTTTAATTTTTTTCTTTTTTTGGAATTTACATAGATACCGGACAATTCCTATGTATTTACATTTCCAACACCTAAACTTAACTTTTCTACATTTATAACACCCAAATCTTAAGATACCATAATTTTAATTTATAAAAAGTGAAATACATCTTCGTATGTACAAGTCAAATGACATGTATGTAAAATTTGAAGTTTAGATATCTGATATGCAAATACACAGGGAATTGAGTGGTATGTATGTAAATATTCTTTGTTTAACTAAGGATAGTCATATCAGATAGCCACCAGCACCATATGAATATGCACCCTACCTTCCAAATTAGTCAAATCAGCGGTCAGATCGGAAAGGCTGAAGTTCCAGAGTTGGCCTAAAGATCTGAGGGAGTCTCTGGACAACACAACCCTATCATCTGGCAATCCTCCCGATGCTTCTACATTCGATGTGAATGTTGTTGGTTCCAGAGCTGTAGCATCCATGCCCATTCCTGATATTTCAGATGGCGTAAAAGGGAAGTGATTCCTTGATGCTGCTGATGCGGGGCTGACGGCCACATCGTCGGCAGCTGGCACAGAACTGCATGGAACTGCAGCTGGAGCTGGTTCAATAGTTCTATTCATGAAAAACTTCGATGAAATCAGGTTTATGGTTTGGAAAAGGCGAGGAATCTAAGCAAGTAACCAGGCTTTACAGGATAAGAAGAAACTGACGAGTTGGTGCTTGTTAAACTGACAGTTAAAATAAAAATGGTGCATATAAAAAAACAAAACCACAGTGGGAAGTAGATGATTAACAAGTTGGTCAGGCGTGAATTCATCTTATATTCATGAAGGTAGGAGAAATAGTGAGAGAGTTTTAATAAGATGATAAAGACATAAGTAGGCTTTTTAAGGTTAACTTAGCACTTACTCATTTCCAGAATTCATCTGAATGCGTTGAAAGCCAGCAGGAACACCATTGACTACATGACAGCTAGATAGTCCACAAGCTATAGAATCAGGATGAGGTTGAGCTGGTGTTGGCATTTGTGGATGCTGAATGACTGTGTATCCCATAGGTAGGTTGTTAACTGCACTGCAAACAGGTCCATTTTGAATAAGAATGATAATAACAGAAAGTCAAGCATAAATGCAATGTAAATATGAAGTTTCCCGCAAATTATTTCCACGCATAAAAAGATGGCAACAAAAATCAGATTCAATGAGGTTTTGTGATTCGCCCTGGAGCCGAAAAATAGCAAACAAATTGCAAGAAATCAGCAAGGAAATGCAGATTCAGGGTAATTTTATTAATATCCAGGCAAATAAACAAGATACGAGGGTGATCTCCTCACGAACGTGATTATTGGCTTGACAGTCCCCACCGAGGGCCTGGAACCTTCCTAGGCAGCCATCTAAAAGTTCAGCCTACAAAGAATAATAATATTTTGCCTATTATTGCCCAAATCAACATGGGGGGTCTAAGTCTATCAATCCATTGGTTATTGTGTAGACTACACATGTTTCCACTTGACCATAAAGGCTTTCATGGTCGGCTAAAAGCCATCTTGTGTAACCATGAAAGCTCCTGATATACCAGAAATACGGATTTGAGGGATCTGATGGAAAACACCATGTCAATGCAATTGAAGCGAGCAAAACTTCTGTGGGTCAACAAAACATTGCTCTCTCCTACATATTGGAGCAAGCTTAAGGGCAGAGGAACAATGCCAGAATACATGGTTTTGAAAACCGGACATCCTAACAGAAGGAGAAAATATTCAAAGTTCAAAAGTTGAAACGGGATTTGAACTGATTAATATAATAAACATTAAATTATCTCAATTTAACTTAAAATAGTAAAAAAATTATATAATATGCATAATAAAACTTATTTAAAAATTAAAATATTATAATATAAGTATAAAAATATAAATTATTTAATGATATGTTTTAGCAATTCTTGATGCCCAATTCTCATAGCCCAGCTCAATTTTCGTAGGTCGGCTTAGCCCAATTTTCATAGCAAAGCTTAATTCTTCATTCCTATAGTTAGTCAAAAAACTCATTTAGTTTCACATCATAGAAAAGTTAATATAATAAACATTAAATTACATAAGAAAAAAGTGTTTGTAGCTCACTTTAGTGGTGTTCATATTGGTCATAATTTGCATGCTAATTTTATGTTTATATCATGTAAGAAAAATTTCCAATTTCAGTTGAATTACATCAGGAATCAATTTTAAGCACATATCATTTTGCTTTAGTCATGGATGCTCTTGCTGGACATTTACAAAAGGATGTACTTAGTTATGTTTTTTGCTGATGATATCTTTCTTATGGATAAGGTTGTAGAGAGAGCTCAGAAAAAACTTGAATTATAGAAGTCAATTTTAGAGTTTAAAGGCTTTCGATTGAGTAGATTTATAACTGAATACATGGAATGTAATTTTAGTAATAGTAGATCTAGTAATGGAGTTGTAATAATGTATGAGTAAATTATTAAAAGAATTGAATGTTTTAGATATCTCGGGCTATTGTTCAAAGTGATGGTGATATAGATGGGGATGTTATTAGTAGAATTCAAGTTGGATAGTTGAATTGGAGGAATGAAACAGGCCTATTGTGTAATAGAAAAGTACCACATAGAAAGGAAAATTTTATAAGACGATGATGAGAACTGAAATGCTTTATGGTGCAGCATTTTGACCTGTAAAAGAGAAGGAAAGAAATTAAGTGTTGATGAGATGAGAATGCTCAGGTGGATGAATGGTTTCACATTAAAAGACAAAAAGTGAAACAGATATATCTTTGAAAAGGTTTGAGTAGCTCCAATGGCAAACAAGAATAGAGAGAGTCGCCTTAGATGTTTTGGCCACATTAAACATCGGCCATCTGATGACATTGTTAGGAGAGTAAGTGTTTTAGATTTGACTTATGCTAAGAAAAGTAGAGGTAGACCTAAAAAGACTTGGCTATGTTGTATAGAAAATGATCTTAATTTATTAGAATTTAAATAAAAATATGACACTCAATAAGACAATGGAGGAAAATGATTCATGTAGCCAACGCCAGTATGGATAAAAGCTTGTTGTTGTTGTTGTATAAGACAACAACAACAACAACAAGCTTTTATCCCACTAATTGAGGTCGGATGCATGAATCCTTTTTCTCTAATGCGTCCTATTAAGTGTCATATTTTCATTTAATTCTACTAAATTAATATCATATTTTAGACAATATGCCGAAGTCTCTTTCTAGGTCTACCTCTGTCTTTCTTAACATAAGTTGAATATAAAACATCTACTTTACTAACCAGATCATCAGATGGTCGATGTTTAATATAAACAAACCATCTAAGAAGACTATCTAATTTTATCAACCACTGGATTTACGCCAACTCTATCACGGATATATTCATTTCGCATTTTGTCTCTAAAGTGTCAAGTGAGTGTCAAGTGACTCATCCACTCATCCACCTAAGCATTCTCATCTCGGCAACACTTAACCTAGTTGTTGTATGAGAATTAATTTTAAATTAAAATATTATATTTTGAGTTTAATAAATTTATTTACAATTAATTACAAGTCCTTTCAAACCAATATCGATGGCTAGTTTGCTAGTTGAACCGATTGTTCTTGGTGATTTTAGTTGCATCGATGCAGGAGATGATTTTTGTATGAAATAGAACCAACCCTACTACCGGTTCACGATCGAACTAGTTGAGCCGACTAGTTTGATCAGGTTTTCAAACTACGTCAAAATATGCAATCTTCAATTAGCATACAATAATGCACGCTGCAAAGAACTTCATATTGACATGGCAGTAGAAGAATTCTGAATCAAAACAAAACAGAAACTCTACCAATAAGTATTAGGAAAAATAAAAAAGCAATAGAAACATGAGAAACAATCTGTCCAAGCAGAAGTACATTAATCAAAGTAAGAAAAAGGCACAAATGGAAGAATGATTTAAAAAGCATGCGGTGCAGTTTATATATATATATTAATCAAGATCCTGATGGCACTTGCAAAAAGGAACTAATTCGATTTGTCTAATAACAACCACCGAAAAATTTAATTTAAAGTAATACAGAATATAATAAAATTTAAAAGTGGCGCAGTGTCCAATGTGATAGTAAAACATTTCACGAGGTTCACTTGAAACATTTAAAAGCCATAATCAGAGAGAAAGGCTGATTGAAGGGAAAAAAGGTTCACTGGTTAAAATTTTTAATAGATTTAGTCTGCCCTCGAACAAGCCTACATACCTCTAATGAAAGAAAAGACAGCATAGATAATAAGAAGCATTTTCGTTTCTAATAAACCTAAAGTCATGCCACTCATAAGAAATTTGTGTTTCACTACGCAGGAATATTTTTGAAGTTGAACCAGCAGCTAGTACTTTAAGTAAAACAAATTACTGATAGAAATCACTCCCCAAATATTCAATATCTTGCTGGATATAAGTAAAACAAAGTACCAGGTATAGGATGAATCCCATTTTGAATGGGTGTCTGAGGAACCTTAAGTGGAATAGGATATTTCATCATATGGTACTGATGCTCTAGTAAATGATTGAACATAAGGATCTGTTTTTTGAGTTTTAGCCTTATGTAATAAGCCCTGAAAAATTCAGAATTCTCCTCTTCAAGCTTCTGCCATACTGAAATAACACAAAAAGAAAATGAGCATTAAGTAAGATGTAACCATTCAATGATGGAAACTGGAAAATAAATCCAGCTGAGATTATCACAATCCTAACTTCTAAAAGAGGATGGATATGCTGATTGTACCGAACCAAAAAAGAACCAGAGTAGACTCGTGAAATCTCAAAGTTGATATCATATATAGGACATAATGTTCGGGTTTTATCGTGCAATCTAACATATGTCTATGAGGAAGAAGATTATAGAAAATCGATCAAGATTTAAAGTAGATTTAGAAAGGCTTAGCATAATTTTCATGTGATTGCAGATATTAGTCCAGTTATTTTCCAGACAATAAAATGAATTTCTTCTCAACAAAAAAAACTCCTTAATGTTACAATCGATAAGAAAGCTAGCATTACTTCCTATAGGAATGCAAGGTTAAAGCTATATATATTAGGTACTCATCCTTTGATAATAATATTCACAATTTATTCAGAATGGGAAAGGTACTCCCGATTGACAGATATATCAGAAGCCACTCTGCATTGAACTCTAAATAACTCTTAAATATTCTTCCTACCTAAGGTCGTAAAGTTTGGCACAATTCTAGCACGACTAGACAAAGTTCTGACCACTTCTCCTTTATTCATATAAAGTTGTAGGCACCGCTCTATCAGATTTTGAACCTGCAGAAATTTTTAGCAGATTACGAAGCACTACGTAATAAATTTAAAGGAAACAGTTTTATTCATTCTTCAGTAAAATCAGCAACAACAAGACATCTTACCAGTTCAATATCTTCACGGGAAACTTTTCTGTTATCATTTTTTGCAGCAGATACTGAACTAGAATCTGCTGTGTGCGGTTCATTGCCTCCATTATTCTGCTGGTTGCCTTGAGAATCTTGCGAAGGCGGTTGCATTTCTGCAGCACTAGAAGAATCCTGCAAAATTCAAATTCAGCACATCTAACAGTGATATTACTAGTAGCATCATGCGACTACGATAGAGAATACTGTAGAAGCGACCATAGTATAACAAGTTTGCTTATGATATGCATCCGTTTCTATTATGGAACTGTTAACCGTCAATAAACATAATTGAGACCTCAGTACACCTCAGGTTTGAAATATTAGACCAAAATTAAGTTAGCCCAGCTATAACCAAAAGTACCGCCAAGATTTCCCTGAATGTATTATCAGGCACTACTTTCTGTTCAACTTGAAGAATCCCCTCAGGTAGTGGCAGAACCGGTGGACTCTATCTCTTATCATCTAAAGATCCACAAAAAGTGAAATATAAGGAAGATCAATTGGCCCAAAGAGTTTTAATGGATGATGATCAATATGAACTTAAGAAAAACATCCTAGAGGATGAGGAAATAACCTTTCAAAAGGATCATCTTGGGATCTTAGTAGTAGGACTGTCAATTTGGCTCGTTGTTCGTGAACAGCTCGTGTTCGGCTC